>NW_015663513.1:216625-241253 GCF_001515625.1 Sinocyclocheilus rhinocerous
TATGTATGTATGTATATATGTATATATATATATATGTGTGTATATGTATATATATATGTATGTATATATGTATATATATGTATATGTGTATGTGTGTATATGTATATACACCTTGCTACGTGTACTGTGTTAGGCTAACTGAGACTTGTCATTTGCACTTATATATTGTTGCTCTTTTGTTAGTTTTGACTGCTTTTATTGTCCTCATTTGTAAGTCGCTTTGGATAAAAGCGTCTGCTAAATGACTAAATAAAATAAATAAATAAAAATCTTAGCACTTAATTTAGGTAACTAGAAGTACTAAAGTGAAAAATAAAAAAATTAAAAAAAAGGTATGAAATCTCTTCCTTGAATGTTTCTACTAGATAGTAATGAGACTAAATAGAAAGTAACTGGAGACTTTTTGTAAATCTATTTCTTCTCAGATTTTTCATGCAAGAAAAACGTCCCAAACCAGAAACTGGCATTACAAACACAGATCAAGTAGACTGTATCTGAAGCTCAGTTACAATTTATTTGAATTTTGTATTCACAAGGTAAATGCATTCAAACAGAATCAAAAATATGTATCTGACAAATGTTAGTATAGACTTAAGTTGTATTTACACTTATTCACTCAAAGTCAGTTTTTACTCTCGTTTGGCACTTAAGTGAAAAAAATGTTGATAGATAGCTACCCTATAGATTGAAAACCGTTATTAACAGAAATATCACAATTATTAATCTACAAAATTAGTTCAGAAATGACAATTAATTGAAAAAAAAAAACTGCTTACAAAAATATTTGGATTAGATCATGTAATGGACAATTTCATTTATTATTTATTTTTTTTTGCTCAGTGTAGTAGTGTAGGGTAGTGTAGTTTAATAAAAATATTTCTTAGAAATTTTCATTAGGAAAATAGACAAATGTTATAGATCAGAATATATCAAAAGTTATGACAGCACATCTGTCCTGTTAGAAATAACCTCTGATCTGAGAGGAAGACCGAGGTCTTTAATCCAGGGGAAGGAATTCCTTGTGGACTGCCACAAACTGTAATCTTAAACGAGAAAATAATTAATTACAGCTGTCTTAAATGATGTAAAAGATACAGGCACAATGCATTACATTTAAATAACAGATTAATACATACCCCCCAAAAATTAAAAAAGTCCATGAACCTCTCCACTCTCAGTGTCAAGATCTATGTCATAGAAACATGGACGAGTGGGAAGGCCAGGAATAGTCGGCATCTGCAAAAATAAATAAATAATAATGAAAGTAAGAACATTTATTTTACATGGTACCAATCACAATTACTACTCTTTTTTTTTTTTTTTTTTTTTTTTTTTTTTTACATAACTGCTGATTCTTTCTGGAATGAATGAATGAATGAATACAAGTTATTTCAACAATCAGGAAAATCCTTTTGTGTTATTTTTTCCAATTATTTTAAAATAAAAGAAATAGCAGTATACTTACTATGTAAAAACGTGAATGTTCATATTACGCTACTTACTGTGCCAACCAGTGGGTAGAGAAAGCCTGCCCCTACACTGGCACGAATGTCACGAATTGGAAGAACAAATCCAGTAGGCACACCTTTCTTTTCAGCATCATGTGACAGAGACAGATGAGTTTTTGCCATACATATGGGTAGACTTGCAAAACCCTTGAGGGAGACAAAAAAAACTTTATAAACATAATGGCAACCTTATGTTTAAGGATCTGTAATGAGACACAAATACACCCCCCAGTCCTACATCCACTATCCAACCCCTGTTTTTCAGCCATGATGGGAGTACAAAATGGGGTATAATGGATCCTTAAAAACTAAAGAAAAATTGTAGTGCTTCAAATAGGAAAAAAGCAATCCTTTTACTGCAGGTGCACAGAGTCAAGGGAATACTTGAAAATGAACAAGAAGGTAGCTAGCCGCACAACGAATCCAATACAGACTGAAAAAGTCTAGCAAAACATTTTTTATTTTATAAATTGCATTGTGCAGAAAGTGCAGTGTGCATGGGAGTTAACAACAAGTGGACACGAGCAAGCAGACGTTTCAGCAGATTGCTATTTTCAGAATATTACAAGTATACAGCTACAACAGATGAAATAACATAGAATTCTATTTTTCTGTTATTTCATCTATTTTAGCTGTATACTTGTAATATTCGGTGTCATACATGTTAATGACCAGACTCTCTTGGAGTTCTGCTTGTGATAACTGAGGTCTACTTGTGATAACTGAATTCAGCTGATTGCCCTTAATTGTTAATCTAACTAGAAAAAGGGTGAATGTTTATTGTAAAGCGAGCACTGAAGATAGCAACGTGCGTAAATGTCTGCTTGCTCGTGTCCACTTGTTTTTAATTCACATGCACTCTGCATGATGCAATTTTTTAAAATATAAAAAAGTTTTGCTAGACTTTTCCAGTCTGTATTGGATTCAGTGCGCGGCTAGCTACCTTCTTGTTTGTTTTCAAGTATAATGGATCCTTTTCACATTTGCAGGGTTTCAGAAGGGGAGAAACTTCCAACAGTGGTAAATGGAAACCACACACACAAAAAAAAATACAATGTTAATAATTGTGGAAATGAGTCATAGAAGTCTGTAAAATTGGTCCATGCTGCTTTACTTTACAGGCGACAATCAATGCGCTATTCATACCTGTTTGCTGTACAGGTCCACCTTGTGTTGGGCCTCTGGAAGAAGTTCAATGTCATCTGCACCATAGATCTTCTGCGCAATGATTCTGATCTTGTCTACAATAGGTAACTGTAAGATAGGTAATAGGTAACTGAAGAATAGGTAACTGAAACAGAAATGAATTAGCAAACTGTATGAATGTGTACATCTGTAAAATATGACTGCAGAGTAAACCCTCTAATATTGTGTGTAACACATACCGCCCTGCAAATTAAAACCGATACATTTATTATAGAAATGATAATACAACACCACTAACATTCTTTTTTTTTTTTTTACCTCAATGTCATAAAGAAATTTGAAGCTGTTGGGTAAGTCTGCTGCTTTTTGCACTGCTCTAGCCAGATCTGCAGCACCAGCGCCTCCATCAGCCCAGTGAGAACAATGCACCGCATCAAACGCTCCTGCCTCTTTGGCTAGTTTACAGATCAGATCCAGTTCAGCCTTTGTGTCTGTCCTGCATACATGAGATGGCAAGATTCAGTTTGAATGGCACATGAGCTATACAGCAGCTTGTTTAACATGGTCTGGAAACTCAGTTCGCAAATGATACTCAATATCTATCCCAAGCACTTTACTCAAATAAATGATCATGATTATGAAATGATAATTATCGTCCTAAATCGCTTTTTTGCCGTAAAAAAAAAAAAAAAAAAAAAAAGGGACGTTTTGTTCGGTACACATGCGTACCGAACTGAAAGACCCATACCGAAGATTTTCTGATATACGTTTTTCTGGACGCACACATCCGAAGCACGCAAACAGAGAGCGGCTGTCACACGCATGCGAGTACTAAAAGTTCTCTTTTCACACATAAGTTTGTTAAAAACACACTTAAGTTACAAAAACACAGTCCGTTAATGTCTGTGAAGTTAAACAGCTGGGAAAGAAATCGAATGTCTATATTAGATCGGTGTATTAAGTGACAGCAGCATAATATACAGTACTTATACTGACTGCTGTTTGGGTCTACGCTGTTAATATGACCCAAACAATAAAATAAAAGCAGAAAATCACTCACTGCTCTGGGCGGCTCACTCAGGGCGGGGTCACGGCTAATACGGCTGTGTCAGTCAACTATCGCAACTATCGTTGGTAAAGTGTGATGTCACACTTTACGGAATCTGTGATCAGTAAGCTCTGAGAAACTGCTGAAACTGCTCACAGATTTAAAAAAAGGAGCGGGTGGATTTTTAGCATTATAGGGTGGTTGTGTACACACACTGCCAACACACATTTATGTTAAAACAACATCTAAAAGTGAATTTTGCATAATAGGTACTCTTTAAGTCAAACTTACATCATCCAACAACTTGCCCTCTACACGCAGCTCCCAGGATGCAATGCTGCCCTCAGAGTCCTCTGCGTCAGGTTTGGCAGGGTTGAAAGTGTTTGAAATGTACAATCGTAGTTTCCGCTTTTGCTTTAAGAGAAGAGACAGTTTGAGCTGTACCCACATTTTCCATATTATTGCTAACTATGCTAACTATATCTCACTGAAATGTGTACTCTAACTGCAATCACATACCTTCATTGGTCTTTTGAGGGCTTCTTGTATATCCACTCTCTTCCTCATAATGGTTTGGTCAAGTTTGCGCTCAAAAGCCAGGAGGTCCATGTACGCCTGGGACTCTGGCACCAGTTCACGGATCTAATGAAAAGGCATTGTGCACAAGTAATTCTGCAATCAGGTCTAGTAACAATTAAAGGCATCATTCATTGTAAGATGTTTTCAAAGCAGTTTGATGATATTTTACACGTATAGTCTATTATACAGTCTAAAGATTTTCCCTGTAACTTTCTCATTTATTATCAATTTTGTGGTGCTAAAAATTAGGTCTCTGATTTTCAACTGCTTTTGTTTCAGGACCCATATTTTATTGGACATAAACATTCTTTATTATACAATAATACATCAAAAAAAGCAAGATTATATAACTATAACATAAATCAATTTTATAAATGCAATTCAGTATAAATTACTAAATTAAATTATTATATTTATATAATTAATTATTTATAATAAATACTACCATTAAGTCCAACAATATGAAAATTATTAACATAAGGCTGTCAATTCAGAATTTTGGTTTATTCATACATTTTTAATTTCAATTGTTTCATGCTCTTGGCAGATGAAAATCCACTTCCTAAAACACATTGTTGTTGTCACAAACCATTTTTATCCACAATGCAAGTGAACCCATATTTAATGTAATCTTATGATGATAATATGAAAGGTAAAACTCCATGAAAACAGTAATTATTCATATTCTGACAATTAATCAATTTGTTGTAATATGGGCCTAGACTATTGGTAAATGTAGACATTTACCACTAGTCTAGGCCCATATTACAACCAAACCAAGTCAATTAGTACTTGCAAAATGATTGAATATGAAACCATTACGAGATTTCACCAGGCATTCGGACTACTTTACTAAGTCAATGACTGATTCTGATTCTCGTTTGTGACTTGTTACTGAAACAAATCATGTATTTCCTTCCAAAATTGTAACCTTATGCTCTCCTGATTTTCACAGTGTTGCATCATTCTCTCCTCCCCATGTGACCTCCAGCATTTTACAAACCTCATCATAATGAATTAACTCTTTTTGGTTTGCCTGTAAAAAAAACAACAACAAAGACTTTGGGAGGATTAGCCATTTCAAGCACCCACATCCTCTCCAGATTAACATGGCAGGTAGTGTGTGTGCGGCTCACTCACGGTCACGGCTAATACGGCTGTGTCAGTCAACTATCGTGGGTGGGGCTGGTAAAGTGTGATGTCACACTTTACGGAATCTGTGATCAGTAAGCTCTGAGAAACTGCTCATGATTTATACAGATTTAAAAAAAGGAGCGGGTGGATTTTTAGCATTATAGGGTGGTTGTGTACACACACTGCCAACACACATTTATAGTTCAAACAACATGCAAAAGTGAAGTTTGCATAATAGGTACCCTTTAAGATTTTTGATTTGTTCTGACTGTAGAAAAATTCCTTATGAAATGAACATACAGGTCAGAGACAAAATTCACTGAATTAATTCTATTAGCACATGCCCTATTAAAAAGCAATGAAAAGTAAAAGCAAGTGTGGGGCCATTGCCTGCTAACAGAATAAGATCAAATGCTTTGGTTTCCTTGTCATTACAACTGATTGAATATGCAATGTTTTGTCCGTTTCAACTGTCAAGTCAGTTTTATTTATACCCTCAAGGAACATTGATTAGCAAGGTAAAAGATTCCTGACAGTTCAATGATAACAGGCTGATAACATCTGATACAGATACTGCAGAAAGACAAGACACTTTCCCATGGCTCATATGAGAAAGAAAGAAATGTTAACTTGTAACTCCTGAGCTATTAAAAAGTTAATAAGTTCTTTGAACAAGAACACAAAAACATATTTCTTCTGCTGCATATGTTAATCAGGTGGACATCTTTGGCCATTGCGGTGTCTTGTGGCATGAGTGCTGCGTCTGGCTAGACAAACATAACGTTTGAACAAACAATATTTGAACAATGTTTGTGCATAAAATACTTTACTCCTAACAACAACAAAAAAAGCTGTTTTAATGGCCTGAATCATTTGCCTATTAGAAGCTACAACCATCTTTGGCATTATAAATGTTATGCAGTTTATTTTTGGACAGGCTTTATAAAATTAAATAATCAAGTCTCGAGTCTACTTATTCATCAGTATGTAAAGCATTTAGTAATATGTGGTAATATGTGTGATGCTCACAGTTCTGGTGAATCCCTTCTCAGTTGGAGATTGGCCAATCGTGATTTTTCTCAAAAAACGATCATTTGTGTCCAGCACTATAAAAAAAAAAAAAAAGAAAGAAGATTTACATTTCATCCAAATGTGTATATACTGTACAAATGTGTAATTTTCAGTAACATCAGAACGAATAGCAATCTACACAAATTATCTAGTATTAAAGATGCACTCCGCTTTCATTTAATTTTAAATTTCAGATCATTCATCTCTATAGTATAAGAACAATGAAAACAACAATACACATTCTATCATACCGCGCTGCCAAGTTATGGACTCAGGGTCAATATCCAGCCTGACGAAGCGAGTGATTTCCTCTTCTGTTAACGTGCTGGGGTCAGTTTTCTTTATACCTTGTTTCTGTCAGTACAAGGAACATCAAAAATATAAAACTACAGAAAGCATGACAATGCAAGAGCAAAACTAATGTAAATCTTAGAGAGGAGGATATAAAATTACAAAAACAAATAAACAAACATTATTCTTACTTCAAGCCTGTTGATCTGAACTGGGGAAAACTTCCTCTGACCTCCAGTCATGGGTACCAACCGATTAAATAGAGCCTAGTGCAGTGATAGAATGATATTTAGCTGTTGATATGGACTTTCGCTGCAGGAAAGCAATTCTTAAAATGTGATGCAGATAATATAATAATTTACACTGGTGCAGGGGCACAATTAAATTGCTCATCTTCTCAGCATTAAGCCATCTTAACACTTTAATCGCCACACAAGGTGCACATGTAATGGCTTGTATAAAAGAAACATAAGAGCTCTGCTTAGAAGACTGTCCATGATAAAGAAACATGGGGATAATGAATTTTGCCATTGTGTTTGCATTTTGCAAAACAGTGAGTCTGATAACGGACTAAAAACATTTAAGGCAACACTTTGAATACTGACCTGGACATACATTTAACTGAGGACAGAAGCATATAGTCCAATGAAATAATTCATATATATATATATATATATATATATATATTTATTAGTATGATAATATTTTAATAGTATTAAAGACATTCTCTGAAAACTAACCATCATATCCAGTATCTAAAGTAAATGTATCATGTCTCAAAATTAGGCAAAAACACTCATTAGGAATATTATCTTTTGCAGCATACTGACCAGTGTTGGGGAAAGTTACTTTTAAAAGTAATGCATTACAATATTGCGTTACTCCATAAAAAAGTTACTAATTACGTTACTTAGTTACTTTTTATGGAAAGTAATGTGTTACGTTACTTTTGCATTACTTTTTAAATCTGGACAGGGCTTGCTTGTTTGTTTTTAAAATAAAAAAGTTATATTTTTGGCAAATATAAAAGCCTCTTCACACCAAAAGTGAAATGAATAAGCCTTTTTTATTATTATACCCTCATTGGGGGCTGAGCCCCACTAAAACGAAAATCTTAGAATCGCCCCTGCTTACAGTCGCTGATTCAGAAGCGCCAGATTGTCATAGCAAAGTCGGAATTTACCCCTTTTTTTTTTTTTTAGAAATAACCTTTGTGAGCAGCCAGCTTTGTACTCTTCTAGGTTAAAAAAACTGTCGTCTATAAAATGCGTTGCACAAATTCGAACATCTGGGTTGTGCTGTTCTGTTGTAAATAAATCTTAACCAATGATTCCTAATTGCATCTACTTCCGGAAGGCCAAATAAAGTGCTTTTGCTTTCGCACTGAAATACACAGCGTCTCCCTGACATGCTGCTCAACACTACTGCTGTTCCTGAAACCACGCCTTCTTTCTATGCGTGCACATTATGCTAATATTTCCACATATTGACGTAGATATGTGAGGGCGTGTTAGAACGAGCCGTTTTAGGTAGGTGTGGCTGACTCTTAACTTTTATAAAGAATATCTCTTTGGATTTGAGACTTTAGTCTTTGCAACTTTACAGATCTTCTATATGCACCAAGAGCTTGTAACACTCCAAAGAGAAAGGAAAACTTGAAATCGCATCATATGACCCCTTTAATGTTTTTTGTAATTAATTATATGCTAATTAACTGACAGCCTTAATAATCTTTGAACTAAATTTCATCCCTGATCACATCAGAATGCGATATCAGTGATCCAATAAATGAATGAAGACAGACAATACCTTATCAGACTGGGTGGCTTCATGGAACATACGAGCATCAATTGCAGCAGCTACCAGGTTATTGGCTGCTGTGATGGCATGAATGTCACCAGTCAGATGAAGATTGAACTGAGAAGAGAAGACAATCACTAAATACATGTTTTTATACAGCTTAATTAATCAAACAAGAATCTGATGCAAAAAGAATACCTCTTCCATGGGAATAACTTGCGAGTACCCCCCACCAGCAGCACCACCTATAGATATAAGAGATAAGGTAGTAGCTTAATTTTCAGTAGTTGCTCTCACTGCTATGAAAATTGACACACAAAAAAAGAGAAAAAAAGATCACAATTGTACTTCCTTTGCAAAAGTTTAGTAAACAAAACTTGATATACCAAACCTTTTTGCACATTGTTTGATAAAACATCACTTTAGAGGTAACCAATCATATATGGTATTACTATTGTCTTATCAGCATTACTTACCTTTGATGCCAAATGTTGGACCTTGCGATGGTTGGCGCACACATGCAAACGCATTAAGTTTCAGATGAGCCCCAAGTGCTTGAACCAACCCTATTGTAGTTGTACTCTTTCCTTCACCCAGAGGAGTCGGAGTGATTCTACATTAAACAAAATGTTACTTCTTAGCACAAGTATCAATAGCTTACAAGGTGTTCATTTATTTTTCATCTATATGAAATGAAACACTTGATGGAGACAGAAAAAGAGATACAAGGAGGGAAAAAAAATACCCAGTAACAACCACATATTTGCCATCAGGTTGAGCCTGCAGTCGATCAATCGTTTTCAGTTGGACTTTGGCTTTGGTCCTGCCATAGAGCTCAACCTCATCCGAGAAAAGACCAACTTCCTCAGCAAGACATTCAATGGGTTTAGGTACACAGGAGCGAGAGATAGTGACATCACTGCATAATGAAAAATGAACAAACAAGATACTCGTTTGCATAATGAAAATTAACAAAAATGATACTATTGAAACAGCTGTTTACTTCAAGGAATTGTTCATAACTGAAAATCCATGCCAAAAATCATCAGAAAGTAGTGCATACAACTTATGTACTCTAAGTCTTCGGAGGCCATGCAACTGATTCGTTTGAGGAGCCATTATACGGTTTTAGAACACTTATTTATTTTTATTTTTTTTAGCTTGACTGTAAACTATCATCAGATGTCATCACACTCACTGAACCACATTGGCTGATGTTACAATTTTTGTTTTTTGTCTTTTGCATAGCTACAAAAGAAAAAAATGTATCTAACCTTGGAACAGGCCGTTGCAGGTTGAGATTGGTGTAATTTATATTCCACTTCCCAGGTTCTTGTGCTTGAAGGAAATGCTTGGCACTCAGAACTGTGTTCTGAGAAACGAAAAGCAAACATTGAATTGCCTAGGAATTGCTGATTTAAAATATTTCAGATTATTAAGTGTAAAATCTCCTGAAAAGTCAATAGTAAATTATATGAGGACAATTTAATAATGAATGGTTCAGGGGATAGCCCCTTCCAGGAATTGAACACATTGCTTTTGCTTTGCCAGTCCAATTTTTGGACCACTAAGTATCTGCCAATAATTTTATATATATATTCCGGAAGTATTCTGACACTGACTGAGTTTTTGTGCTTTTGCCTTTATACACCACTACAATGGATTTGAAATAAAACAATCAAGATGTGATTGCAGACTTTTAGGTTTATTTTAAGAGGTTCCACAAAAATGACATTTACCATTTAGGAGTTACAGCCATTTTAAGCAAAGTACCTCCCATTTTCAGGGGCTCAATAGTATTTTGACAAAGTGACATAATTGTAAATATAAGCACAATTTTAATACTTGGATGAAAATCCTTTGCAGTCAATGACTGCCTGTAGTCTGGAGCCCATGGACATCACCAAATTCTGAGTTTCCTCCCTGGAGATGCTTTGCCAGGTCTTCACTTGTTGCTGCTTATTTGTGGGTCTTTCTGCCTTCAGTCTTGTCTTCAGTAACTGAAAAGCATGCTCTACTGGATTGAGATCAAGCGACTGACTTGGCCATTGAAGAATATTCAATTTCTTTGCTTTCAAAAAGTCTTGAGTTGCTTTCGCAGTATGTTTAAGGTCATTATCCATCTGCAATGTGAAGCTGCATCCTATCAGTTTTGTAGCATTTGACTGAATGTGAGCAGAGAGTATACATGTAATGTTAAAGACCTCAGAATTAATCTTGCTACTTCTGTCAGCGGTTACATCATCAATAAACACCAGTGAGCCCGTTCCATTGGCAGCCATATATGCCCATGCCATAACACTGCTCCACCATGTTTGACACTTGATGTGGTGTGCTTTGGGTTGTGAGCTGTTCCTTTCTTTCGTCATATTTTTCTCTTCCCATCAGCTTGGTACAAGTTAATCTTGGTTTCATCAGTCCAAAGAATCTTATTCCAGAACATAGGCTTTTTTTTTTTAGACTTTTTCTGGCCAAGAGTAATTTTGCTTTCCTGTTCTTGAATGTTTCCAGTGCTTTGCACCTTGTTGTAAACCCTCTGTATTTACATTCATGAAGGCGTCTCTTGATTGTAGATTTTGACAATGATGTGCCTACCTCCTCCAGAGTATTCTTGATTTCTGTTGATATTATGAATGGGTTTTTCTTTACCAAGGAAAGGATTCTGTGATCATCCACTTTAGTTGTTTTCCTTGGTCTTCCAGGCCTTTTGATGTTGTTGAGCTCACCAGTGCTTTCTTTCTTCTTAAGAATGTAGCCAAACGTTGATCTGACCACACCTAAGGTTTTTGCTATCTCTCTTATAGATTTATGTTGTTTTTTCAGCTTAATGTTGGCCTCCTTCACTTTCATTGAGATCTCCTTGGACTTCATATTGGTAGCTCCAGTCAAACAGCTTTCAAATGCCAATTTTAAACTTCATATCAACTCCAGATCTTTTATCTGCTTAATTTGTCTTGAAGTAGCGAGGGAATGGACAGCACCTGGTCAATTAACCTCTTCTTAGTCAACTGTCCAAATACTGTTGAGCGCTTGAAAATGGAGATAGTTTGCATAAAATGGCTGTAACTCCTAAATGGTAAATTTCATATTTTGTGGAACCTCTTCAAATAAATCTAAAAGTCTGCACTTCAATCACATTTTTGTTTTATTTAAAATCCATTGTAGTGGTGTATAAAGGCAAAAGCAAAAAAACTCAGTCAGTTTCTGAATACTACCAGACCTTTATATATATATATATATATATATATAGTAGTACACAGCATAAATTAGTATACTCCCTTTTAAACCTATATATTTAGGGTTCAAAAATGATACAATGTTGTAATAAACAGCAATATATTATTTATCTAAATATACGCCATAAAAGGCTTACATGGCTTACGCCATGTTACAAAAATGAGTACAGAATAAATTAAGCATACGTATCAATAGCTCTGGGCAGACCTTTGTTTTGTTATTGTCCACGCAGGAAGCCATTATGGAAGCAAAATAAAATAAAATAAATAAGGAAGCTGTTTTTCCTTTGCCAAGGCCAATATTGATGAGAAAACCATACTCTGAGTTGCTTTCGCAGTATGTTTAGGGTTATTATCCATCTGCACTGTGAAGCTGCGTCCTATCAGTTTTGTAGCATTTGGTTGAATGCGAGCAGAGTGTATAGCCTTAAAGACCTCAGAATTCACCCTGCTACTTCTGTCAGCAGTTACATCATCCATAAACACCAGTGAGCCTGTTCCATTGCTATACGTACATGCCCATGCCATAACACTGTCACCATGTTTGACACTTGATGTGGTGTGCTTTGGATCGTGAGCTGTTCCTGTCTTTCGCCATACTTTTCTCTTCCCATCAGTTTGGTACAAGTTCATCTTGGTTTCATCAGTACAAAGAATCTTATTCCAGAACATGGGAGGCTTTTGTAGATGTTTTCTGGCAAAGTCTAATCTCGCTTTCCTGTTCTTGAATGTTACCAGTGGTTTGCATCTTGTTGTAAACCCTCTGTATTTACATTCATGAAGGCGTCTCTTGATTGTAGATTTTGACAATGATGTGCCTACCTCCTCCAGAGTATTCTTGATTTCTGTTGATATTATGAATGGGTTTTTCTTTACCAAGGAAAGGATTCTGTGATCATCCACTTTAGTTGTTTTCCTTGGTCTTCCAGGCCTTTTGATGTTGTTGAGCTCACCAGTGCTTTCTTTCTTCTTAAGAATGTAACCAACCTTTGATCTGGCCACACCTGAGGTTTTTGCTATCTCTCTTATAGATTTATGTTGTTTTTTCAGCTTAATGTTGGCCTCCTTCACTTTCATTGAGATCTCCTTGGACTTCATATTGGTAGCTCCAGTCAAACAGCTTTCAAATGCCAATTTGATACCTCATATCAACTCCAGATCTTTTATCTGCTTAATTTGTCTTGAAGTAGCGAGGGAATGGACAGCACCTGGTCAATTAACCTCTTCTTAGTCAACTGTCCAAATACTGTTGAGCGCTTGAAAATGGAGATAGTTTGCATAAAATGGCTGTAACTCCTAAATGGTAAATTTCATATTTTGTGGAACCTCTTCAAATAAATCTAAAAGTCTGCACTTCAATCACATTTTTGTTTTATTTAAAATCCATTGTAGTGGTGTATAAAGGCAAAAGCAAAAAAACACAGTCAGTTTCTGAATACTACCAGACCTTTATATATATATATATATATATATATAGTAGTACACAGCATAAATTAGTATACTCCCTTTTAAACCTATATATTTAGGGTTCAAAAATGATACAATGTTGTAATAAACAGCAATATATTATTTATCTAAATATACGCCATAAAAGGCTTACATGGCTTACGCCATGTTACAAAAATGAGTACAGAATAAATTAAGCATACGTATCAATAGCTCTGGGCAGACCTTTGTTTTGTTATTGTCCACGCAGGAAGCCATTATGGAAGCAAAATAAAATAAAATAAATAAGGAAGCTGTTTTTCCTTTGCCAAGGCCAATATTGATGAGAAAACCATACTCTATCCATATGGGAATGTATGAGTGCTGAAGTTGAGGGGGACATTGCAATGGCATCATTCACAGACGTGCTGCAAAATCTTGAAAGAGAAGGTTTATCTTCTCACCACACCTTTGGTTTCTTAAGCAAGTCAATGACCTTAAATACACATCCATGTTTGTCACCTGTCCTCATCCCTATTGAGGACCTGTGGGTGATTCTGAAGAGAAATGCTGAGCAGCACTTAAGGAGGTCATCCTCCAGGAATAGACGTGGCATTGTGCTGTGAACTTGTACACTCAATGCCAGGAAAGCTTGGAGCAATACTAAAAAGTAGTTGAGGACATCTTCAACACTACAATCTTAGAATGTTTGGTGAATGGTCTATACTTATTTTTGAAACCCATGATGCGAATAAGTATTTACGTAAGTATATTTTGATTTTGTCATCTTTCCATGCATTTTAATGGTAATTTAGAAGTAGAAATATATCTTTATGTTTAGAGGTATTTTCCTGTACTGTATGAATGTACTGTATTAATAAAACAATAAATAATTATTTTCACAATAAATGCATGTCATAATCCATTTATCAAGACTTTCCCACACATTTTCCTTAATTTCAAATGCTGATGTTGAGAAACATTTTAGGGTAAGTCAATTTCCTCTGGCCTTCATCAGAATTTAGTTTAGTAAATATAAATATATGTGCTGGCTAAGACATGCTAGGTACAGCGTAAAATGTAAATTAAAGGGGGAAAAAATGAATCAAGCATAAAAAGTAAACATTACAAAAAACAACAACAACAATAACAAGCGTCACTTCCATTATAAACAGGAATAATGTACCTGCATGAGCATGGCTACAGTCATTGGACCGACTCCTCCAGGTACAGGTGTAATAAATGCAGCCTTATCTTTAGCAGAGTCATAGTGAACGTCTCCAACAATTCTCTTGCCACTTGGCCTGCTGCTGTCTGAGATAAAATTTAAGTGACTGAATGACTATGTTTCTGGACAATGGATTTTACAGGTTCACCTGAGTTACTAGTGCACATTTCAGACAATCCTTCCAAGTCTGAAATCTATATGACTTATAATACTTCATGTCTTTATTGAACACATTCCATAAAACATCTGTTTTAAAGGTTTCAAAATATGAAGAACATGCTGGGAAACCAAAGAATGTGCTGGACCTAGAGGATTTCTCTAAAGAACAGTGAACAGATTAACTGCTCAAGACAAACAAGGGACTGATGAATAACTTAATCATTAAACTCATCACAAAATGATAAAACAGTTGTGGATCATCCAGACAGGTAATGACAACACTGTGAATGTTTAATGAGATGTGTTCAATAAAGACATGACATGCCAAGGCAAGGCAAGTTTATTTACATAGCACATTTCATACACAGTGGTAATTTAAAGTGATTTACAGAAACATTTTTTAACAAGAAAATAGGGTAACACTTTAGTTTAGGGACCAATTCTCACTATTTACTAGTTGCTTATTAGCATGCATATTACTGGAATATTGGCGGTTTATTAGTACTTATTATTACTACGGTCACACTTTATTTTAAGGTTCAATTCTAGCTATTAATTAACTATTAACTACAACTTTTGCCTCAAACTCCTAATCACTGTTTAGTAAGGTAGTTATTACATTTAGGTATTGGGTAGGATGCAGAATGTGTGCTTTACAAGTACTAATAAATAGCCAATATACTAGTAATATGCATGCTAATAAGCAACTAGTTAATAGTGAGAATTGGTCCCTTTATTAAAGTGTTAACATTACTACTGTTTTCCTGTCTCAGGAATGTAAACTGCTGGCAGTGGGAGTCTTGTTAGACAAAAATGTTCCTTTTTGTAGTAGTATTCCAGTCTTGACATTTCTAGTTTTAGCTTTGGTGCCAAGCGTTGTCGTTTAAGCACTATGCTGATTTGATGGAATTAAAATGTTTAGATAAAATACAAAAGAAATTATGGGAAAGCGCGGGGCATTGAGTAAGAGTGAACGATCATAATTGATTGTGCAGCAAATCTTGAAAGACTATAATTGTTTTTGTCTCTTGTTAGCTTAAGCACATTGTGTTTATTCCACATGTTCACAGCAACTTGCCTGAATAACAAATTGTCTGGTGTAACGTCAGAGACATCTAGATGTAACCCTATTGGCCCCTTGAATATTGAGGTTTGTTTCCACCAGACAGACATGAGATCAATTAAGTTCAATCTGTGCTTGCATAAATTATGTTTCTAGTCTTAGGTTGGAAGCCTGCTGCTTGACATGGTGTGCCATGTAGAGGATACGCATAGTTCTATGCATTAAATGAAAATATATGCTTTCTATTTATATCATCATGTTACTATTTTAAACAGTTGTCAAGATATCCAAGATATTTAAAAGGTGGTTGTTTTTGAGAAAATGCCCTCTTAAGATTTTAAATCAACTTTTAGGCATTTTGTACGATTACATGCATTTTTTTTCAGTAAGTTCACATTTTAGTAAGTTGTACAATATCTTTCATATGATGTTATGTTCATTTATAACAAAATTAAAATGTAATAGCAAAGCAATGTAGCACACGTGCACTTTTTTTTTTAAAGCTTTTATTTTTATGCTATTTAATCCTTTATATCATTGTGTATACCATACCGAAAGCCTTGTATTCGTTCTCCACATGCATTATGCAGTATTAACATAAAATGTTTAAACGATTCATTGATTATTAATTTTTAAGAAAATTAATATTAATATTCCTTCCTTAATATTCCTGAAACCTGACATCACTAATTAGATTAAGACCAATTGCAGGAAAAGCAGGAAACATCTAACCGAAAAAATTATATCTTTGTAAATTAAGTTGAAAACATGGTATATACTCCTACTGAAAAACTACATTTAAAGTGCATCTGTTACAACCTACATACCTGTGATGGTGTTAATACCACAGTCAATGACAATGGCACCATCCTTCAGCCACTCTCCACGAACCATCTCTGGTTTACCAATCCCAGTCACCAATATGTCTGCCTTTCCCACCTACAACACAAATCAGGGCTCTGAACCGGAAACGAATGAAATTTTGACAGGAACAGAACCAGAAACAGAAACTAAATCAAATTTTATAGTTCCGAACAGAATCGAACATTTTAAATGGCCATTAACCGGTTAATAACGTTATTTTATCGTTCCATTTAATATTTGAAATTTGCTGTCAACCAATCAGGAATTCAAGTAGTAGGCTATGGCCTGCAAATGTGAGCTGACGCATCCAGCGAGTGAAATGCCCGCCCGCGCTCAGCTGTGAACTCATCATAGGCAAGTCGCAATGGCAATGCACCGGCGTTAGAGTTTATCCGAGGATAGTGTAAGATGGATTCAACAGATCACACGCACCTGCAGTGCTTCTGTGAACGGAGAAAACAGAAAAAAATGATAGGCTTACATAAAAAGTAACATATAGGCATATACACGAAATATATTTCACTTAAATCATTGACAGATTAACAAAACAAAAGAAAAAAATATGCTGAGTTTCGGTTCATTGACGCGATCCAAAGTTCTCGGAAAGGAAAACTAGACGGCAGAAAGTACTTTTACAAAAGCTTTACAGTTTTATTTATTTTAAAGTTTATTTTGCAAAAGTTTTGAATGATGTCTTGCTTGTATGACCATATCGCGCCGGCGCCTCACACAGACCTTTTTTGCAGCCTGTTCATTATCAAAATAAAATACAGAAATGTAAGAAATGAATTAAAGAAACGTATAAAAAGTTACACTGCTCCGTTGTACAATCTGTTGCATTCAGCGTGACCACCGCCTCACTGTGCTGATATAGAAAATTGTTTTTAAAAAAATAACGTTATTAACCGGTATTTCTTCTTCTCGAACTGGTTTCGGAACAGTAAAAATACAGAGGAACGCAGGAACAGAAACGTTAAAATATCGATTTTGCTCGGAGTGAACCGATTGAATTATTTTTCATTTTCAAGCCCTGACACAAATACAGTACAGTCCACAACAATTTTTTTTTTGTAGCACTCCCTATCAGCCACTGAGTAGCAAGCATCAGTAGCACCATCTCACCAAGTTTCATGTCTCTAAGCCTTACGGTTTAGGCTTCGTAATTTTTTTGTAGACAATAAAAAATAATAATAAATTATAGTCACAAACAACAACTATCTGACAGTTAATGTTATTTACTCATTTTCATATTTAGTATTCTAAAATGTGGACAGAGTGTTTACATATTGAATTTGCGATTTTTGATTAGCTAAAATAACTTTTTCCCTTCAAGTTTACATATTTGCAGAAAATTTGTGTAAACAATGCTTGAAAACTCTGTACCTCAGAGGCCAAGTCTGCAGTCTTTGAATGACAGGTCAGTACAGTTGCATGATTCCAAAGCAGAAGGTCATGCATTGGTGCACCAACAATCTTACTGCGGCCAATTACCACAGCCCTTTTTCCTGCCAATGACACACCTAAACACAAGACATTGTGGAAATGCAAATCATGAATAATCACCAGCTGAAATATATAATATAAATAACTGTTATAATTCATTTAAGGTAGACCAATGGTTCCCACCAAAAAAGAAAAGTCTGTCAGCATTTGATAACAGCCGACACATGTAATTTTTGAACACAAAACTAGATGTTTTAACAATGTCTGGACAAAAACAGTTGAAACAATTATAAAAGTCAACGGGGTGTAACAGTTTCAAGCTGCAAAAAGACAATAAGGGTAGTGTAACATTAATCCATACACATTTTTAAATGTTATTGACTGGTTCTTACATTTGATTTTGACTTTGAATACACGAGCTGACCATACAAAGTGATAGTATCTCTTCAAAGAACAGGGAGATGTACGTCAGTAGGGAAACCGTGACTCTTGAACCTAGGCCCTCTCCCCCTACCCTCGTCAGGTACATAATAAATAATTGTCTATCATTCAAATACATTGTGAATATTGGAAACATTTTGTGCCGAATGAGAGAGGTACGTGAGCCCAATGCCTGGTTCTTTCAGTTTCGCTTTGTTTTGGTTTCTTTAGCTTTATATTTTTTTTCATTCTGTTCTGTTGTTCTGTTCTGTTCATTGTTCTGTTCTAAATACCATTACATTTAAATGATTTTTTTGGAGTGAGGGGAACTCGCGTATAGCTATGTTTATACATTATAATATTTCACTTTATTTGGTATTATTTCTGGTATTTCTTGTATTATTAAAATACTCTCTCCAAACGTCATGGTTTGGTCAGTTACCTGGATGCATGGCCATATTGGAGATACTCGGATGTAAACAACAGCATGGATTGCACAGTTATTATACTACTGAAGATGTTGTTCTACTAATTTATTATATCTAAACCAAAGAAAAAATGTGTGGAAGCTGCGAAATTATTTAGAGAAGGACTTAAGCAGGAAAGGGTGTGCTATTTTGACAAACTAAAGTTAATACAGGGATAAACGCTAAGGCTATTTTTTTCTACTACTTGCCCTACAAATATTTTCACTGGCCCTCCCACAAGAAAATAAAATAGATGCCGTTATCATTATTTTTGACCCATGTTATCTTTTATTCTAATAAATAAACTTATATGACACCAAAATTCTAGATAACAAATACATTTTACAATTCTCATTTGTTACCCTGGACCACAAAACCAGTCATAAGGGTCAATTTTTTTGAAATTGAGATTTATACATCATCTGAAAACTGAATAAATAAGCATAAGGAAAATCGATAATTTTGACCCACACAATGTATTGTTGGCTATATTGCTACAAATATACCTGTGCTACTTATGATTGGTTTTGTGCTCCAGGGTCACATTTCGTTACCACAGCAAAAACGTCTGGCCTAACAAATATAAATTTCAAACATTATTAAAGGCAATTTATCAATCAGTAAATAAGAACAAATGAACAAATTACAAGCAATAGCACAATTTACATTTACATTTAGTCATTTAGCAGATGCTTTTATCCAAAGCGACTTACAAATGAGGACAATGGAAGCAATCAAAATCAACAAAGGAGCAATGATATGCAAGTGCTATAACAAGTCTCAGTTAGCTTAACGCAGTCAGTTAGCTTAACGCAGTACACGTAGCAAGTAGGGGTGTGAACTAGGGCTGCACGATAAATCATATGCGATATTTAACGCGCATCTTGTCAGTAAAGCCATTCTGTAATCAGTGGTAAATCTCCATCACGTGCGGGCTTTCACATTGAGCAGCATTAACTACACAGAGCCGTTGTTCAGCGACAAGCTGCGCAAAACATGCAAGGTTTTTTTTCAATTATATAATAAATAAAAAGAAAATAGATGGAATAGAAAAAGAATAGAGCAAGCTAGTGTTAGAGGCCTTTTTTGCTTTTGTTAATTGTTTAATAAATAAAAAGAAAACAAATAGAATGTAAAAAGATTAGAAAAGCTAGTGTTAGTTTTTTTTTTTTAAAGAATAGAATTAGAACAGAGAGTGCTAGAGTTAGAGAGTCAAATAAAGATGGAAGAGCTGTGTTTTTAGCCGATTCTTGAAGATGGCTAAGGACTCAGCTGCTTGTACTGAGTTTGGCAGGTCATTCCACCAGGAGGGAACATTTAATTTAAAAGTACGTGAAAGAGATTTTGAGCATCTTTGGGATGGCACCAGTGCTTGAAGTGGAAAAAAAAGTGCCGGTACTCACCCCCCCTCCAATTTATTTATTTAATGATTTATATTAAATAAATAAGTACTTTTTAATATTTCACAATGTATGTATAGTACCACAATCAATCAATCAATAATTAAATAAAAGTTTTCAATACAAATTAGCATTAAAGACCACTAAATTGCCTGCCTTTACTACTACATGGATCCATTCAGAATCGCTAAATCTCTGACCACCGCATAATAAGCGTTCATAATAAAACACTCTTGCTTTTAAGCCGAATACACGCTGAAAAGAATAATTTTACTGACATCTGGATGCAAGTCACCATTCTCTCCGCAATCGCTGATGAAATCGGCTGCGTTTTCTCTGCATTAGCGCTGTTTTGAACTAACTGTTTGAATTCGTTTACTGGATCCTTGGACTTTCCAGGAGTTTACCGGTTTAAAATGATGAGATCGCAAAAGCCTGCTTCTTTTCATTTTAAGATATTATTTTCGTTATAAAGTACTGATTCAAATTAGTAATCAATAATTAATTATTATTTTAATACTCTGCGCGCCTCCCCTGACATGCTCTCGTGCCCCACACACACACACTCCACTTGCATTCATTCATGTGATTGGTCGAGATGAGAGGTGATCCCGCCTGGGTAGTGTGATTTATATAGTGTCCTTTCTAATCATATTATGGGATCATATAATCACCCAGACCCTGACGCTTTTACTGCAGGTACTCTAAAGGCTGCGTACCGGCCCACTTCAACCACTGGATGGCACAATAAAGCGATGTTCACTTGCAGAACGCAAGCTTCTAGAGGGCACATAAGTCTAAAGTAATGAACTTAGGTAAAGGGGTGCAGAGCCAGTGGTAGTTTTTGTAGGCAAACATTATTGCCTTGAATTTTATGCGAGCAGCTATTGGTAGCCAGTGCAAATTGATAAACAGAGGTGTGACATGCATTCTTTTTCATCAATCATAACTCCAAGGTTTCTAGCTGTTTTTGAAGGAGTTATGGTTGATGTGCCTAACTGGATGGTGAAACTGTGATGAAACGATGGGTTTGATGGAACCACAATCAGTTCTGCAAGGTTGAGTTGAAGGTGATGGTCCTTCATCCAGCAAGAAATGTTGCAATTGAATAAACAGAACAAAGTTGCAAATAAAATGAAGGTGTTAAAGGACAAACAGCAGACGGGACTGAATGATTCAGCAAGCGGAGCTTATGGAACAGCAACGCTAGTGTTTCCTTTGGTAACTGCTACGCTTATTAACAACTGCTTTTTAATGCATTATATACAGAGGCAAGATGAAAAGAAAATGCCATGAAAACCTTTCTGAAAACAGACCGTACCCCTCAGAGAACCATTCATATAAAACCTTACCCCCAAATTAGGATTTTCTTTCAATATTTTGTGCATCGTGAACAGTGATCCTGCTCTGCCTGCTACAGTATTTTTTCCTCTTTGTGTCTGCCTTCAGAGTGTCTCTGGCCTTCGTTAACAGCCGTTTACACACTTCGTAATATTTCCACACAAATATAGCTGTCTTTCACGTCTTGCTTGAATGCTTTAAAATCGCTTGAATTATCAAATTAGCAAGGCTTAGAAACGGGTGAAAATTATAAATTTTGTGATGATACAGCAGTGGCATGACAAACTCGTCAACTGTCCCAAGCGTCTTTCACGCTGGCCCAATGAGGCAGTCCATATTGTCAAGCCCTGTAATTGGTGGTAGATATCCGTAAGATATTACTCATTTGTCGTGAACTGACACTACTTTTTTTGCTAAGCCCATACACAAGATACATTCGGTTCAATGGCATTGTTCACGTTCAGTGACGTCACAAAGACTTCCAGATTGATGACGTAACGTGAAAACACTAGTCTATTGTTTTGTGAGCAGCGGAATGTTTGGAGAGAGTGGGTTAAGCAGTAAGCATCAATCAATAAGAGCGATTTTTTGAACTTAAGAACTTGGTCAAAAATGTGTTTAGGACCAATACATAACCTCCAAATACATCTACATAAACCCGCGCTCGCTCGGTCTCGTTTGGACGCACTCACTGTCACGATCTAATGCACTTGTTAATGCCGGATCCTTTAAAACAAATACCGGAACTCAAAAATTCAAAATCGGACATTTTCCGGAACAGGATCTGGCTTTAATTAAGCACTGAGTGTAGGCACACCGGTGACTCTGGGTGCAGTTCAAAATCCTGCCGTGCCAGAGAGTGCCACTCACATAGTTTTCCATTAAATTACAATATATTTGTCCTAAATTATTGTTAATGTATGTAGTGACTTCATCCTAGGCTGGAAGATTGTGTATTGAGCATTTTTCAGTGACACGTTTGTCTTTTTGTGGTACCAATAAGGCCCGTGCTTCATACAACATTCTGCTTTCTCTGTTTTTGCAATCACCGAACTTCAAACTCTTTGACACCACTTGCTCATTCCTGAAGTGAACTGTTTGGAGAATAGATGAAAGGTTTTGGACTGCCACCTTAAACTAAATGCGAAGCGTCCTGTGTGTGACACGTGAGTTGCTCTAGAGACGTAGCACAGCGCTGCGCTTCTCTTTCAGAAATGCAACTAGAAAACAGTGCAGCGAGAGTGACTGATATCAACAAAATAAAACAGTTAAATTTAAGTCAAATAAAAATCCTTATTACAAATGTATCATCACACAATTGGCCTGCGCACAAAACCAACAATTGTAATGTTTAATATAAGCCAATAAATCATGACAGCGCTCACAGCAAAACAAATTAACAACAGACACTTCATGACGAACAAGCAGTGTTATTAAATTTGAGCATATTAAGCATTAAATAATCATATTTTTGGCACAGCGGCCCAGTAAATGTCCTCTTATGTTATTTGCGGCTTTCATCGTGACGTGAATAATAGCTAGTTAGTTAGCTATATATTTTTTTTTCCGAGAGATCCCCACAGCGGGCGGAACTTGTCATAAAGTTAGTGATAACAAGGCCGACCCATTTAGAGGAAAGATATGATTGGTCAGTTTTTCTGTCACTTGAAATTACGCTCCCATTGATTTACTATTGCTTGGCCCTCTGTAATTTCAGAGCTGGACCACCAATCACAGACCCGCAAATGCTAGGCAGAAACATTCAAATATGGAGAAAATTGGTGTCGTTCATTTAACCTATTCACTGAATAGGCAGATCTGAAGAGTTTATTTCCACAGAAATGGTATTTATTTTATTTAGATGATTGCCAAATGATGAATTCAATAAAAACAGAAATTATGATTTTTTATTAATAATTAAAAGCTTATAATTTTAAAGAATTTATTAAAAAAATTGTAAATATTGTTTTTTAGGCCCTCTCTGAGGGCCTAGAGGGCCCTGACAGTTCCCCTCGGCTGTATGTAGTAGTTTTATGCTACCTTTACACCGTTTTTGGAGCTTGAAATGGTTAAGACTCCATTTAGTTTCACAGGACAATAACAGCTGTAACAGTCCTTTTGTGTTCCACAGAAGAAGAAAAAATACAAGTTTGGAATGATAATAGATTATAAAAGAATTTGGTAAGACTTTACTTTAGGGACCAATTCTCACTATTAAAGGGTTAGTTCACCCAAAAATGAAAATTAGCCCATAAATTACTCACCCTCAAGTCATCCTATGATGACTTGTATATGACATGTATATGACTTTCTTCTTTCAGACAAATCCAGTCGGAGTTATATTAAAGGGGTGGTTCATTGCGATTTCACTTTTTTAACGTTAGTTAATGTGTAATGTTGCTGTTTGAGCATAAACAATATCTGCAAAGTTACGAAGCTGAAAGATCAATGCAAACGGAGATATCGTCTTTTAAAATTCTGGCAGTTTAATGCCTACAAAAACGGCTGGTAGGGACTACAACAAGTTACTTCCCGGGTTCGTGACATCACAAACCCAGATAAACCCCACCCTCGGGAAAAGGCAGCAAAGGGGGCGAGGCCTGCGCTGCTTTAGAGAAGAGGAAGAGAAAACTAGAGGTGCACATAAAAATCTATTCATATATGAATCACGATTCTGTCTTCTAACGATTCTAATGGATTCACAAGTTTCAAAATCAATGTTCTAAAGCAGCGGTTCTTAATACTGTTCCTCGTGTCCTCTGCTCTGCATCTCTCTCTCTCTCTCAGCTCAGCTCCAAAAATGAACCGTTACCGTGCGTTCACACCGCCGCCGTCGAGAGTGTCAAAGTGGCAGGAAGTCATTCATTTTCAATGTGAGCCGGCGTCGAGCAGCGGCGCGGCGCGACTTGGACGTTGAGGGCATCGAGGCGAGTTGAAATCAGGTCAACTTTATGGTAATGAGCTATGACGCGGTTCGGCGGCATCTGGCGGCAACCAATCGGAAC
>NW_015663513.1:241414-242331 GCF_001515625.1 Sinocyclocheilus rhinocerous
GTCTCGTGAAAACCAACGTTTGTTTACAGGAGCAAAGGAAGCAAAGCCTCCTTACTTTAGCAAAGGAAAACCAGTCTCCTCTTGGCTTATATCGAAATCCTCCGACATTCTTCTTTACAAATCCTCGTTTTGTACTTCTAATAAGTGACGTTGTTTTGTTTTGATCTCTCCCCTGCACTTCCACGTTCGTCACTTCTGAACGGCGCATGAGCAAAGCTGACCTCATACATACACCTGCTTCCAGGTACAACTGTTGGCGCAAGCTACATTAAAGTGATTATTACGTTTTGAATATGGATATTTTTCTTACAAAAACGCATCGATTCGCTACAGGAGGCATTTGTTCACTCCCCGGAGCCGTGTGAGACACTTTTTTTATGGATGGGCACTTTTTATTTAACTTCTTTTGGACTGAAGCAATGCAACACCCGCTGAGTGCAACGATAGAGCTTGAAAGATCAAAGACAATTTTTAATATAACTCCGACTGGATTCGTCTGAAAAAAGAAAGTCATATACACCTAGGATGCCTTGAGGGTGAGTAATTCATGGGCTAATTTTCATTTTTGGGTGAACTAACCCTTTAACCCTTGATTTCCTGTCTTTCTTTCCTACTAATAAATAAATAAATAAATAAATAAATAAATAAATAAATAAATAAATAAATAAATAAATAAATAAATAAATAAATAAATAAATAAATAGTAGTTTATAATGTATGACCAATGCATTCTTAATAAAAAATATTACATTAAAGGGTTAGTTTACCCACAAATGTTTTACTCACCCCCGAGGCATCCTAGGTGTATATGACTTTCTTCTTTCAGACGAATCCAGTCGGAGTTATATTAAAAATTGTCTTTGATCTTTCAAGCTGTTTAATGGCAGTCAGTGGGTGTTGCAGTGCATCAGTCAAAA
>NW_015663513.1:242428-242921 GCF_001515625.1 Sinocyclocheilus rhinocerous
AGTGCTCCAATCCGTTCTTATAATAATGACATAAAATACAAAAACACTTATGCAAGCGAATCGTGCCCACAGCTAAAGTTTAGCTGCTAAACTGTGAACACTTAAAACAATAATGGTGGATAGGTTAGCCGAGTGCTATCGTGACTAACTGATGAAACAATACAGTTTGTAAACCATTTGTCTTTACTAACAGTTTGTCTTAACTTTTAATCAGAACGCAGAACAGCTGTATCACAGGCGCACCAGATTAACTAACTCGCTCGTCTCTCCCGCATTAACCCTATAACTGCCAGTGCAGCAAAATAAACAGCAATTTCACTATGATTATAAAGTCTGTGCGCTACACTACATTCTTTATTATTAAACGAAGTAATTAGAACAACGTCAGTCTACATTAATCGACACATTCTTAGGAAATAGTGGGAATTATCAGAACTACTTCAGTAAGACAGTAATACCGTGCCTTACCTGGAAACCTAAAGCTGCACTAGGT
>NW_015663513.1:243113-245950 GCF_001515625.1 Sinocyclocheilus rhinocerous
AACTCGCTCGTCCCGCATTAACCCTATAACTGCCAGTGCAGCAAAATAAACAGCAATTTCACAATGATAATAAAGTCTGTGCGCTACACTACATTCTTTATTATTAAACGAAGTAATTAGAACAACGTCAGTCTACATTAATCAACACATTCTTAGGAAATAGTGGGTTCACATCGAATT
Source organism: Sinocyclocheilus rhinocerous (assembly GCF_001515625.1). NCBI lineage: Eukaryota > Metazoa > Chordata > Actinopteri > Cypriniformes > Cyprinidae > Sinocyclocheilus > Sinocyclocheilus rhinocerous. Next base: position 243,294 of record NW_015663513.1, read on the forward strand.
ATCAGAACTACTTCAGTAAGATCGTGCTTTACCTTGAAACCTAAAGCTGCACTAGGTGTACATCACATATTAGCACAAAAAACTTGATATTTTGATCACTCAATTGAAAATGTACACATAACGTATCAATCGTACTTACAGGTTGTGCTTCGGAGAGCTTGTTAGTACAAATTAAGAAGATAGAAGTCAACGAAGATAAAAGCCAAGATTAGAGAAGCAGTCCTTGGTAAAATGACATGCACACAACAAAAGGTTTGAATTGTATTTCTGTGGTATCCTTGAACACAGCGTCTTTTCAACATGATGTAAACACACTAACTAGTGGAAGTGTTTGTGGGCAGGTCAGACTCTGCTCGTATTTTGCAGGCAGGCGGCTATTATGCAAATGTGTTACCCAGTGACGTATACCGGTAACAGGCAGAAAATATGACGACTCGTTAAGGCGATTCAGAATCGACTCTCTCTTTTGAGAGACGATATCTTTATTTATCATGCACATTAACAACTTTGCAGATTGTTTTCATTTAAGGACCTGCTATTTAAACACATATTAATGCCTTATTCTGCATGACCATATTTTAGATCCCTTAATTCTACCCCATACCCAAACTTAACTACCTTACTAACTATTAATAGCAAACTAAAATTAGTAGCAAACTAGGAGTTTGAGGCAAAAGTTCAAGATCCACTCATGCACATTTCACACATCTCAGCAAATAAATGAATTATTTAGCATACATAATAAATTTGATAAATTTTTTTAATCAATTGACAGCCCTACCCTGACTGAATTCTTGAGGTGTTTGTCTCACCTGTTTGTTTGATGAGCTCCATACATCCATTAGGAGTACATGGGATAAAACAGTCTCCAAGATCACCACGTGCCAGTTTCCCTGCATTTATACACGTCAATCTGAAGCAAGCAAAGAAACAGACTTTCTTTAATAATTTAAACAGGTTTCATTATTGAATGGAGCACAAAACAATCTGTTGAAAGTAATGTTAAATCAGAATAACAATTTAATGGCATGTTGTTCAAGAGTGAATTATTTTCTGTACCCATCCACATCTTTCTCTGGAGCCACGCTGTTGATAATCCTTTCTGTATTAATAGTGTGGACGGAGTCAAGGGGCAGCTGGACTATGAGCCCATGAATTTTGGAGTCCTCATTGACTTCCATTACACGGCGCATAACCTTCAGAATATGTATCAGTTAATTATAAATAGCAAAATCTGAAACAGCTGTTAATAGCAAACATAAAACATGGATTAATGGTTAATGACTCCTTCAAGTGAAGCTGTCCTACCTCATTTTCAGTTGCAGTCCGTGGAAGCTTCACATGTACAGCACTGATCCCGATCTAAAAATCAAGACGGTAATAGTCATTAAAGGGCTCATAAGATGCATTTTTTATTATTTTGTAATATTCCTTGAGGACAAATTGCATTTATTCATTTTTATTCGTCGGTTACTCCAATGTCCAGAAACATACAGATACAGTCTCAAACATACATTAGGGGGAAAAGGGGAAGAAATAAATATTTAAAAAAAAAATTAAAATACATTTTAATCATAACAGGCAGGAAAGTAATTATACCCTATATATCACTGCTATGCTGATGACACTCAACTCTACCGCTCATTCCATCCTGATGATCCGACGATAGCTGCTCGCATCTCAGCATGTCTAACAGAGCTGAGTCCTTAAGCATCTTCAAGAAACGACTAAAAACACATCTGTTCCACCTTTATCTGACCCTCTAACTCTAGCACTTTCTATTCTATTTTAATTCTACTTTATCTATATTTATCATCTTTTTTTATTAAAAACAAAAAACAAACAAACAAACAAACACTAGAATCCGTGTATCATTTGATCATTAATTTTTTGATTTAATATTGAAAGTAGAAAAATGAGAAAACGGCTCCTTTTTCGTTTTTTTTCCAAAAAACGAAAAACGAGAATTCAGCTTAAATTTTCGTTTTTTAAACAAACAGGCTAATGAATAGCTCGACACAATTCATACCGGGGCAGAGTCTAGACAGGGCTTTCTTCTGTGTAGATATAAATTCTATTCTTTGCATCAGCTGGGCATGGCAGGGTATGATATGACATCTGTCATAGCCTACTCTGTTCACCCAGTAAGTCTGTTTGTTTAATTAATTAATTAATTAATTTTAAGGTGAGTAGTCACTCTAGTTCAGACAGTTCCAATAAATTGCGATGGGTTAAATAAACTCAATAAGCAGACAGACGCGACTACAGTCAAGTGCAGACAAGCGCAGAAGTGCACAGGAAATAAGCAGCAGTCATATTTAATGCAGTTTAAATTAATATTGAGTACTGATTGGTTCACTTGGATTTTTTCCCCATCGAGAGGAAATAACTTAATACTCTGTAATCTATAGTCGTATGGTAAAATGTATATTTTTATTCGTGTAACGTTACGTTCAAAATAACTACAAAATGCCTTTGAAAAATAAACAGAACAACAGAATGCGCTGCTTTAGCGCGTCTCGGTCTCCTTGAGCATCTTTCTGGTGCATGCCACAAACATGAACCACAGCGAATACTTGTCTTTTAAAAGGCTTCATTTAGATTATTTGACGTTAAATGCATCATATAAGTCACTTTGGAATAAATCACAGTAGGCC
>NW_015663513.1:245960-246637 GCF_001515625.1 Sinocyclocheilus rhinocerous
TGTTTAATTAATTAATTTAGTTTCAAAATAAATATTTTAAACACTAAGACAAAAAGGAAGGAATAATAAATTGGCTTGGGTATATATAGGCCTATAATGTTCACGCAAGAACTGACATTTTGACTGACAACCGGAGAACAACAGATATTAAATAGCCTCCTGTTATAGTTTTATAATGTAGTCTTGTGTTTTATTAAAATTGATTATAATTGATATGATATCTCAAAAGGATATGCAACTGGTCTACACAGAAGAAAGCTCTCTGCCCCGGTACGAGTTGTGTCGAGCCATTCATTATAGTCTGTTTGATGAGAAAAATATGAAATGTAGTTGCAATAAAATGGGTAATTAATCCATACAACTGCAGCAGTGGAGGACTATTATTCTGCTGCGTGATACTGCGGAAGAACTGATGAAGGCACGGTTTGCCGCCCACGTGTAGAAATCAAATATTCAAGCTGTTTATTCATTTTTCTACCCCCGAGCGAAAAAAGAAAATTTAAGCTGAATTATCTTTTTTCAATTTTTGGAAAAAAAAAAACGAAAAAATGAAAAAGGAGCTGTTTTCTCATTTTTCTACTTTCAATATTAAATCAAAAAACTAATGATCGAATGATACACGGATTCACTAGCTTTCTATTTTTTCTATCTACTTGTTTTTCTTTGTGTGTGTGTGT
>NW_015663513.1:247010-263688 GCF_001515625.1 Sinocyclocheilus rhinocerous
ATACATACATACATACACACATATATATATATATATATATATATACACCTTGCTACGTGTACTGCGTTAGGCTAACAGAGACTTGTCATTTGCACTTGTATATTGTTGCTCTTTTGTTAGTTTTGACTGCTTTTATTGTCCTCATTTGTAAGTCGCTTTGGATAAAAGCATCTGCTAAACGACTAAATGTAAATGTAATGTAAATACCCAGTAGAATAGGGAATCAGGGGAGGTTATTAACATAATGCCAAAGAGGTGCCCAAATCTTCCAAAAGTCGTTAGACCTTCGATGTGTGTCATAAGTGAGTTTCTCAAGTGGGAGTAATGCAGATATTTGAGACATCCACATTTTGAAAGAAGGTACCTGAGGGGATGACCACAATACAGGGTTCCCACGCTTCTTGAAAGTACTTGAATTTCAGACATATGGATTCAAGGCCTGGAAAGTACTTGAAAACAAACATAGGTCCTTGAAAGTGCTTGAATTAAATTTGAAATACATTTTGTTTATGGCGCTATTTAAATAATTGTCCTATATTTTCATGACTGTCTTTCATGACACTACATACTCTGAAGTGTGAATTTGATAGGTGCTTGATATAAAATAAATGGTGCTTTCAAAAGTCCTTGAAAGTCCTTGAATCTGGTGTTCATGAAAGAGTGGGAACCCTGACAATAACAATATACATTTCTTTGCCAAATAGACCAAAATTAAAAACAAGTGTTTAGCATGAGAGTCAAATATTGTCTCTACTCCAATAGATAAATACAATTCCAGAGAGAAACAGAATTGCAACTTAAGGAGCTCTTGTAGAAATTTCAAGACACTTGGCTTTCAAGAAAAAGGCAAAAGACACTTTTGAGATCCCCAAGTTAAACAAGAGAGAAAGACCTACGGTATATTATGCAAAGAAACAGGAAACAGCACAAACTGTAGCTTCCATATTAAGCCACATAGAATCAGTCCTTTCATTATACCAACTGACCATATGCTTCACCTGTGCTGACCAGTAATAAAATTTAAAGTTTGGTAAGGCGACACCTCTCTTATCTTTTGGTTTCATCAATTTGGTCAAATTAATACGGGGCATTTTGTGGTTCCAAATTAATTTAGAAAAGTGTTTATTAATATCTTTAAAAAAAGGGTTAGATAAGTAACAAGGGAGGAATTAAAATAAATATAAAAATTAGGAAGAATATTCCTAATCTGTTCTGTGTCCACTGCGTCACACCGGATCCGTTTCCAAGTTGTTGTGATTTGATCTGAACGGAAACAGCGTATCCGTGTGACGCAGCTGACACAGAACATGAACATTTCAGTTGCGTTGCTGTCTATGGAGGGTCAGACAGCTCTCAGATTCCATCAAAAATATCTTAATTTGTGTTCCGAAGATGAACGAAGGTTTTACGGGTTTGAAACGACATGAGGGTGAGTAATTAATGACAGAATTTTCATTTTTGGGTGAACTAACCCTTTAAGAGTCCGTTTCACACACCGCTTTCCCAAAACGCTGAACGCCGCCCTTTTTCCAGTTCAAAAAATCAAAACATTGGGAAGAGCTTCCGGACCACACCCACGGGAGTGCAGGGTTTCCGGTATACATCTCGCGAGCGCGAGATCACGGACCACACACATATGTAGGCAAATCATTCGTCATGCCTAGAGCTGATCCATGCTGGTCGCTGAGGAAATACATCAACTTCGACCTGTGGATCGCCGGATCGGCTTTCACCATGGACGAAACGGAGTCCAGCCCGGGGTCGTCACATGTGATTGCTGCAAGCCCTAGCACATCTCGCTTTTCAGAACGATGAGCTTTGTAAAAATAACAATAATGCACAGTATGTGAAAAATAATGTGTTTTTTGAACCTTAAACCGCATAAACACATTTCATTACACCAAATACACAAAATAATGTTCTTTTTAGCAACATCATATGACCCCTTTAAGATACCCAATACCAAGTGGTAATACAGAGTTACACCCATTTGTGGACGCACATGTGGAACAAACCAGTTCCCTTAATTTCTTGTATGTCAAATATCCGAGGTTAGGGCACTTATCTAGCAGTCCTTGGCCACAAAGAGGGAAGAAAAAAATATTTCCAGCAGTTTCTATTAAGAACAAACAAAAAAGGGGGGTCAAAATGAAGTAACTGCCACACATCAAGTTTCAAATAAATCTACCTCGGAATTTTCTCGAACATCAACAGCGTAAAAAACTCCAGTATATAGAATCGGCAGCATTTATTTTGGTATAGCCTATGTATGCCCATTATATCTCTCAATCGTTACCATCTTCCAAAGTTTTTAGAAATTTGGTCATGGCCGCTAGAGAGGAAAAGTCCAGCCATTTCAGCAGCATCTTCGTGAGAAATTGTGCGACGGACTCGGAACCTTCAGCTTTCTCAGGTAGGCCGACGATTCTCAGGTTTTCGCGTCTTCCTCGGTTCTCCAGGTCGTCTACTTTGGCTCTAAGTAATGCCAATTCTTTGTCCAAAAACGCAATTCTGTTGTCGTGAGACAGCATGCAATCTTCGGCTGCGGAGATGATGCATTCAGCCTCAGCTAAACGAGTCTCATTTGACGCCACTCTGCCAGACAAATTAGAAAGGGCTTCCTGTATCGAGGTAACTGAAGTAGAAATATTGTCCAAACGGTTGTCAATCGCACTTAACCTGCCGTCAATATTGCCCAAACTGGTTCCCAGTGAACGGATTTCGGTCAGCATGACTTCGGCCTTATCTGACGAGGTCTCCCCTCCGTCTCAGCGTGCTTTTTTTACGTTTCTGGAAGGCCGAGAAGATGTGAATAGAGGAAATTCCCACGTTTCTTTAGTCTCGGACATTGCTTGTTAATGTTGGGACAGTATACCTCGAGTAAGAATCAAGATAAAAGAAGGAAAATTTGAAAAGAAAGGGAACCGGCGTGGAGCTCTCGAACCAAGCGGCCATCTTCGAAGAGGTCACGTCACAAATTGCATTTATAATGCTGGTAAGATTTTCCCATTAAAAGCAGTTCTCTACCCTGTTTTTCCACTCTCTGGATTGAATACTCTGTTTAAAGGAATGTGTGTCAATGTAAATTTTAATATAAATGACTGGGAACTTTTTGTGTTAAGTATTATAATCAAGCACAGACATCTACACAATAAAGCAGTTGAATCACTGTGCTGAATGTGGTTTTACCTCAGCAGCTGCTTTTAGCTTCATGCTGATGTACAAGTTTGAGTCCTCTCTGTCTCCCACCTAGAACAAACAAAGCGTCAACATTCAAGCAATGTTTAAAACTTACACACATTTCATTTTTTGTTAAACGTTTTTAGTCATTTCCTCTTTTCCAGTTTATGCTTTTGAACTGAACATTTAAATACAATAAAGCAATACACAAAAAATTTATAAAATTGTACAAAACTAAATAAATTTCACACAGATTAAAGTGCAAAAGAATTATAAAGACCAATAGGTAACATTTTACATTAGGATTCCATTAGTTAACCTTAGTTAATGCATTAACATTAATAATGAGCAATTAGGCCTGTCACGATAACAACTTTTTGTTGTGCGATATATTGCCCCCAAAATAATTGCGATAAGCGATATTATTGTCATTTTAAATACCATTTTATGCCACTGAATATATAATCATAATGTAACAGCATAATAATGCAAGAAGGCCTACACACTTCCAAATGACAACAAACTTTTAATTTTTAAGAATATTTAGATCATGGAAATTAAGTATCAAATGTGTTTATTTGTGTTATCTTTGACTAATATTTAAATTTGTTTGATGATCTGAAACATTAAAGTGTGACAAACATGCAAAAAAATAAGAAATCAGGAAGGGGGCCAACACTTTTTCACACCACTGTATATTGCGCGATAAGTCGATATATTGATTATTGCGACAAGCCTATGAGCAATAGCTACATTTGATACAAAATTATTAATCTTTCTTAAAAAATACAACTCTTAATGTTAGCTCGAGTTCATTAAATAAAGTTGCAACTTTTGATTATAACAACTTATTAAATATTGAAATTACCCAAGATTAATGAATGTTTACAAGAATTTTTCATTGGCAGTGTAACTAATGAAGCCCTAATGTAAAGTTTGACCGAACAATAAAGAATCAAAACATTTTCAAACAATATCTAGGGCATGTTGTAGACCAGATTAAAATGTAAAAAAGTTTGAAAATAAATAGCCTATTAAGTCTAAATATTTAAGTATTTGGCGCTGTGATGATCTCCATAAAAAAAAAATCATGGCTAAATGGCTAAAATCATTTAAATACGTTTCAGAAAGTAACGACGCTGTTTTGTTTACGGGGTTTCCGGGGTAAAGGTTGCATTTCTGCTTTTCAGCGGCATCTGCTGTCAGAGAGTGAATGTGCTTTCATTCAGCACGTTGCCTTCATGGGTTCCGCCCATAGACTGTAAAAAAAAGATGGACGACGCGTCTCCACTTCCTTCCACTATAGAAAAGTGAAGCCAAAGCATCTCAGTATGGCCACTGCCATCTTGAGTAAATGATGTCATTTGGAGCCAGAGTCTGCGCAGTAGAGATTCTTTTTTGCAGCCAGAGTCTGCGCAGTAGAGATTCGTTTGATGCCAGAGTCTGCGCAGTAGTGTCGTGAGGTGGAGCCGCGGTATCAAACTCCCGCCCAAATTCCCGGAGACCCAATCAACCATAACGTCACGCCCCGTTTTTATAGTATCAAATTACTAGCTAAAATCAAACTTATCACAAAAACGAACAATTGAACATATATCAGCGTGATAACAACTACCTTAAATGACCAAAACCATCTTTTGGAAAATTGTATTGGAAGCGTAATTTATTTTTTTATTTTGACTTGAGTCGCATTCGTTTACATGGAGAGGGTGGGGTTTATGACCTGTACTGCAGCCAGCCACCAGGGGGCCTTAAATGACCAAAACCATCTTTCGGAAAATTGTATTGGAAGTGTAATTTATTTTTTTATTTTGACTCAAGTCCCTTTCGTTTACATGGAGAGGGCGGGGTTTATGACCTGTACTGCAGCCAGCCACCAGGGAGTGATCAAAGAGCCCGCAGCTTCACTTTTCAGGATGTGTGAGCAGTGGTGTAATGCAACGAAGTAATAATACTTTGTTACAGTACTTAAGTATTTTTTGGGAGTATCTGTACTTTACTTGAGTTTTTATATTTCAGCCAACTTTTACTTTTACTCCACAACATTTCCTAATTAAAATGTATACTTTTAGTCCGATACATTCCCCCGAAGCATATTTGTTACTTACAACAAAATAGTCAGAAGTCAGAAGAACACGGACTGCAGGAAAGCAGGTTTGACCACTGATATACACATATATCTATACACACACACACACACAAGTAATATTCTAAACGGTGACTTCAACTTCTACCAACGTCATTTTCTGGTAAGATATCTGTACTTTTACTTGAGTATGGCTTTCAGGTACTTTATACACCACTGTGTGTGAGGCACACCCGGTTCCGCCATGCACTTCTTATCCATGCTTGTTTACATGAGAGTGCGCATGCGTCTTTGACACAGTATACAGCGGTGTTGTGCATTGTGACCAGTTGATGGGAAAAATATTCTTAAAATGGAATATGATTCAGTGATTCACTCATTAACACAGTCAAAAGCTTTGTTTCTGAATGAATCGGTTGAATCTCAATGACTCACTGAGTAACAGTCACTTGCTGTCACCTACTGGCGGTTTTAATTTCACATTTCGACTATTATTTTCATGTTTTAATTATTTTGAAGTGCCCACGATAACAATATCATGCATGTTCATTACCGTGATATATCCCATTACCGAATGCCGGCACATGTCTAATCGATTTTAAAGCATTCGAGCACAAGAAGACATGAAAGAAGTCAATTCAGTATTTGCGTGCTGTATTCTGTGTGTACATTGCGCACACAGACAGCTGCGTGTCTCTGACAACGTGCAAGCCCCGAATGGGCACTCCTGGCCAATGTGAACATTCAATTTTACATTTTAAAGCTTTCAAAAGCAAGACGACGAAAACAACTCCATTTAGTGTATTCTGCGCGAGCACACAGAGCCGTATCAGGCAATGCACAACCCTTGAATTGAGTTTCTTTTTGTGTTTCCTTGTGCTTCAATGGACAAATACATGCAAAAGTCAAAATACTCGACTTGGCAGGTATACTGGAAAACAGTAGGGATGGGCATTTTTGTCAATTTCCCATTTCAATTATTGAAAGGTTTCAAAAATGAGTACTCGAGCACTCGGGGGGCGGGGCATGGCCGTCATAGAGATAATAAAAATATATGATGACTATTATGAAAATGAATGTTAAAAATAAAAATATGACATTAAAACCTGTCTATGAAAATATGAACATGATTAGAACACTGTTAGATTATGATTATGATGCAGCAATGTTATTAAAAAAGAAGCATCTAAAAAGGAATATCTGCCTGAGGTGAAGCTGAAGAGTGACTTTATGCCAATAAACTGAAGCCCATTCTATGACACATCCTATATTAATCAAATAACTTAGATACATAACATAGTAATGTAATAACATTACAACCTGTATCTGCACAAAAGGATGCAAATGCCAGTGAAGTTACCTACTATAGCGAGAGAGAGAGACAGAGAGAGAGAGAGAGAGAGAGAGAGAGAGCTCCCGCCATGATGCACATTCTTAACAGCGTGCTGAAACACGGGCAAGGAAAGCAGACAGAATTTACTATAGATTTCACATTCTATAAAGTTCTCATTATAATGCTATGTTTATGGCAGATTTGTGCTATATTTTCATCTACATTATCAAGTGATCCCTGAAATCACCTGCACGTTTTCGAAGCCATATGAATTACGATAAAACAGTTTTAATTGAAGTATGCCTACCGTTGAACAAATATGATGAACAAAGCACTGCTGCATCATTATAACATCAGTATTTAAAAAAAAGAAACATCTAAAAGCAATATGACCATCTCAAATAACTCAAAAGGTCAATATCAGACATCACTACGTGACTTGCTTCTCTCTCTTCTCACATATACTTTGGACCGCATGCTGTGGCAAGCTAAACAATCAGAGCTCAAAGTGCTGCTGTAACCAATGAGAATTTTTTTTTTAAAACACGTTCATCGTTTTCATGATCGATCGTCGCTGTCATGACCGAGAACTCGATCACCGTTGCACATCCCTAGAAAACAGTGAATTTAAGTGAACTTAAAGAGCTGAGAAATAAAATGGACGTGTAAAAAAAAAAAAAAAAGAATACTTTCCGTACCCACTGTATGTATATGTATGTACTTATGATATCAAGTTGAGCTTCTTTCTCTCAAATCTATTACATCACACATTTATATTAATTAATAATAGGGACGTGTCAGACTAGACAACTAAATAGTACAGCTGCTGATAGTCGGTATTGAAAATACGCTGATAAAAATATGAAAGGAGCATTTAATCACAGTATAACACCAAGTCAACTAAACTTCAGGGATACCAATCTGTTCTGTTAGGAAGCATAAGTTTGAATCAGTTTCACATGCTTTGGTGAAAATGAAAGTGACAAAGGGTACACTGGAGAGGCAACAGCATTCCCCCCCCCCTTTTTTGCAGGTGGTGGCCACAGACAGTTGCTCTCTCCATATACTTCCCTTGCTTTTATTTGCCTTTAGTTATGCGTTTTGTTAGGGCCCTTGCCCTTCTTATACTTGTACCTACAACCCAGTCAGGTTGCACAGGTAGTCCAGTTCCTCCAGGATGGGCCATCCACATATGTCATCGCAAGGAAGGAAGTGTGTCTCAAAGCACAGTTTCAAGAGCATGGGGAGATACCAGAAGACGAGCTGTTAAACGAGGAGAGCTGAACAGGGAGGTAGAAGAGGGCAACAACCCAACAGCAGGACCCGAATCCGTTCCTTTGTGCAAGGAGGAACAGCAGGAGCATTGCCAGAGCCCTCCAAAATGACTTTGAGCAGACTACTAGTATGCATGTTTCTGACCAAACTGTTAGAAACAGATTCCATGAGGGTGGCATAAGGGTTCAACATCCTATAGTGCAGAGATCTCCAACCTTTTTTCATTCGAGAGCTACTTTTTAAAAATGAAAGCAGACTAGAGCTACCCATGTTATCCAATACATAAATCTCTTAAATAATGTATCAATCCAAACTGTTATACATGGTATAACATGGTATAATACATGTTAAAATGTGCTGGACACACACTGAAATCAAGTTTTGTGTAAAAAAAAAAAAAAAGAATCACTTCTTGTTCTTGACTGAATAACTTTTGCTGCTTTAACAATGACTAATCTATATTTAATTTATATATAAAAGAATATGCAATGTTATTTTACATTTACATATTTTACATTTGATTATTCTTATACTTTTGTACAACTACAAACCTAAAAGCCTAAGCCTTGCATAACCTTAATTTGCATAACCTAAGCATAATTTAATTTGTATCTTTGTTTTATTTATTTATTATGTGCTATTGCTTGTAATTTGTTCTTATCTATTGACTGTTCACTTGTTCACATGGAACTAAGAATTGTAAAATTTAAGTGGTATCTAAAATGTTGGTGTCATATAAGATTTATTTATTGGAATATAAGATAACGGGTCAAAAACAATGATAACAGCAACCATTTTATTTTTTTGTGGCAGGGCAAGTACAAATTTGAACCACTGGCCTGACCAGGCCAGTAGAAAAAATCCTTAGCGTTGAGCCCTGATTTGTCATGAAATGACAATAGCCATCAACAATTAAATGAAATGCAGAGGCAAAACTAGTATTCAAGCTTGTTCTCAGTTCAAGGAGACCGACCTAGCAAACACAGTACATTCCGCTATCGTAAGTATTTGGTTCCTGTTTGGTTATTTCATTTATTATTTTTACTTTTTTTGAGAACCAAATAAAAACATTCCAGGAAGGTTCTTTTTAGGTTTTATATTTTAGAACCATAAAATAATCTCCCCAAAACATTGCAGGGAGATTATTTTTATTGTTAAGGCAATAAAAATAAAATTAACTGTACCATTTGCATACAGCAATGAATCCTTTATTACTCAAGTGCAAAATTGCTTAAGTGTAAAACAGAACAATTACCATCATGTTCATCAGTACTTCAGAAATGATTAACTGTCATTCATAGACAGGTTACCACTAACCTGTAACACCACAAGGCCTGGTTTGAAATTGGGATGAGTCATTCTCATGCCTTCCACCTCATCCTTCAGTCTCCCTCTTACCTGACTGGAGAAACACAAGGATTCAAAATAAGTTGTGCAAGTCATGGTGCGAGAAAAGTAGGCTACACCAACTTATGTGGTGTATGTACAGTGGGTACGGAAAGTATTCAGACCCCCTTAAATTTTTCACTCTTTGTTATATTGCAGCCATTTGCTAAAATCATTTAAGTTAATTTTTTTTCCTCATTAACCTTTTTTCATTCGAGAGCGACTTTTTAAAAATGAAAGTGGACTAGAGCTACCCATGTTATCCAATACATAAATCTCTTAAATAATGTATCAATCCAAACTGTTATACATGGTATAACATGGTATAATACATGTTAAAATGTGCTGGACACACACTGAAATCAAGTTTTATACCGAAAACTAGGGCTGCACGATAAATCGCATGCGATATTTAACGCGCATCTTATCAGTAAAGCCGGTTCTGTAATCAGCGGTAAATCTCCATCACCTGCGGGCTTTCACATTGAGCAGCATTAACTACACAGAGCCGTTGTTCACTGACCAGCTGCGCAAAACCACGTTCATATTTGCGCGATTTTTTGCGCAGCTCGTCAGTGAACAACGGCTCTGTGTAGTTAATGCTGCTCAATGTGAAAGCCCGCAGGTGATGGAGATTTACCGCTGATTACAGAGCCGGCTTTCTGACAAGATGCACGTTAAATATCGCATGCGATTTATCGTGCAGCCCTACCGAAAACCAACAAAAAGTAGCAGCACTATGCACTTTTTGTTTGCATAAATATTCATAACATGTTATCTACTGACGTACTGTTGTACTGTTGAAATAAAGTTTTGACCAAAACATTTTTTTGGGGAAATTTACATTTAGTTGTTTAGCAGATGCTTTTATCCAAAACGACTTACAAATTAGGACAATAGAAGCAATAAAATCTCACATTTCAGCCTTTAAATCATTTTTTATATATGAAATGATGAGTCAAGATGATAAATTATATTTTATCTGCTCTAAGGCTGTCACTAACGATTATTTTAGCAATCAAGTAATCTGTTGATTATTTTGATGATTAATCGAGTAATCAGATAATTATAATAATTTTTTTGTGGTAATAAAAATAGACCTAAGCTAGCAATAGCTTTTAAAATTACTTAAAATACATATATAGTAATGAGTCAATAATAATTAGTTCAAATAATGTATCAAAAGCAATTAATCACATGGTTTTATTGAACAAAACCTTTAAAATACATACTGTATTGTAAACAATAGAGCTAACGTACATTACGCATTATAACAAATGCCTGCAGAGGACGCCAACAGCCTGATGATTGTTTTTACAGTTTACTGCGCGATCTAATCCTTGTTTAAAGGGGTCATATGACGTTGCTAAAAAGAACATTATGTTGTGTATTTGGTGTAATGCAATGTGTTTATGCGGTTTAAGGTTAAAAAAACACATTTTCCATATAATGTACATTATTGTTTCTCTATGCCCCGCCTTTCTGAAACGCGTCGATTTTTACAAAGCTCATCTTTCTAAAAAAAGCGAGGTGTGCTCTGATTGGCCAGCTATCCAGTGCGTTGTGATTGGCCGAATACCTCAAGCTTGTGACGGAAATGTTACGCCTCTTAACATACTGTGATGCAATCTCCCAGCAGGACGAGACTCAGTCCAGCTGCTCTGCTCGTGCATATCCCATCATCGGTTCTCTTTTAGCAGTTCAGTCAATGTACTGTTAGGAGTAACTGAATAACTCGGGATATTGGTTTATTTCGAGTCAGAGGGAGTGTCAGGCACGTTTATAAACCGAATAATTTAAGTAATTTGTGGATTAGTGCGTACTGGAGACGCGAACAGTTTCAAATGATTCAGTTCGATTTGGTGAACTGGTTCGACCGGTTCACTACGAAGATTCGGTTCAATAGAACGATTCTTTCGCGATCCGGACATAACTAGACGAGACAAAACCAATAAAACCCATTACAAACGAGGCATTTGTTGCATCCAGTGGGGACATAATTACGGATTATAATGACTTATACTGTCTTTTTGCGTTGCATCGCGCCGCGTAAACATAAAACCATGTCTGCATTTGTGATCGGAGAAACAACAAGCCTACTCTTGTTTTTTTATTACTCCAGTAAAAGTACTCCGTTTTCAATTTTACTTGAGTGAAAGTACAAAAGTACTTGATTTATGTACTAAAGTAAAAAGTACTGATAGATTAATGTTTATTTTGCAGTTTTATATAGGCTACTTGTATCATTTAATTTTATATTAGCATATATTTTTTTATAATCCTACTGCTCAAAATACCTGGGATTTTCCCAAAATAACCAATAAGGAAATAATTATTATAATAAGGAAAATATAATTAGATTTTCATAATGATTTTTTTCTTCTCAAACCTTGTCTGTGAGAAAGGAAAAATTGAAATTGCATCATATGACCCCTTTAATATTGACTAAACAACATTTAATTTAAATGTCCACCTAAACTTTTATATTTGGCAATTTCTTCACGACAAATGCTACAGCCACTGTAATTTCGTGAATATGTGGACATCAAAGCATGTAAACTCAGAGCTTTTATTTTGAAATCACGGTGAGCAGTTAGCATATTGAGAAAGATATTGATGTATTCTCCTGGGTTTGCATAGGTTTATAAATGATTTACCTTACAAATCTGATGAAATGGCACACGTTGCATTCCCAGATGAACGTTATAATAAACCCAAACTCATAACAATATGCAGAGATGGAATTTGAGACGCTCCACAGTCCACACATGTAAATGATAACAGTTCGTGTGGAGCAGCATTTATTGTGAACGGAGACGCTCCGACACGCACACATGACCTACATGCATGTACATAATTAAAGCTCATATATATAATTAAACCTGTAATGCATATATCTATTTAATTGAATCGTAGCGTTTCTGAATTCACAACAGCATTATGCTTTATTATGATTGTTTAAATAATGTGTAATTGTGTAATAATGCGTTTCGTGGATTCTCGTCTGTGAAATGCACCACTTCCGGTATTTTGCCGATTACTAGACACGGGCAAAATGAAATCAATGATTTTTTTAAAAATCAAATACTCAAATAGAATCGAGGAACTGTTGCAGTCCTAATTTGTCCATAAACAGTCCTACATAAGCTAATATGCGTTCTAAAAATCTCAACACTTGGGATAATATGAAATTGTAAATCCACTGTTTAACAGCTGGTGGTGCTTATGGAACAGCAGAAACAGTGGGAAAATGAAAATAAAATGACAGCGAAACTTTTCTGAAGACAGCTGGTTCCTCCTTATGCATTCATATACAATTCATTCAATCACACATTCTTTCATAGAGTTTCTCTCAGCAGTCTGCCTTCCATCATATTTTCGCACAAACTAAATAATACACCCGAGTCATGTACATCACTAACATGATGTAACAAACCTACTCTGTGTGTTGCGCCTGCGTTGGACTCTTTTACACGTGTCTACACTGGACGTGAACGGAGCGACGCGACAATAAGAATACAGTAGAACCCATTATGATCAGTGATGCTGTCTACACTGGATGCGGTGCGGTGTGACACGACGCAACAACAAATCCCCGACAGTAAACTAATGCTTCGTTCTTTTTATGATGAACTGACACAAATTACAAATGATCTGCAAGGGTCTCTTTGTCGTGTCCAGTGTAGACAGACTGTGGCGTGACACGACAACTGTTGCGTCTGGTGTAGTAGACACGTTATTAACTTGGGTTTTTCAAATTGCGATGATCAAATGCCGGTTTAATGATAATTAGAAATTCTGAATACTAAATTGGATCCTTAAAATAAACTCACGGCCAATGTCAAAAAAAAAAAAAGTATTTGCATTGGAGGGAGTGGGACCTGTCTATATTATCTCACTCTGATTGGATGAAAGAGCTACTAGTAGCTTGCGAGTGACATGTTGGAGACCCCTGCTATAGTGGGACCTGTGCTCACAGCCCAGCACCATGCAGCTTGATTGGAATTTGCTAGAGAACACCAGAACTGGCACATACGCCATTGGTGCCTCGTTTTCTTGTCAGACTTTAAATTAGTACAGTGGGCTCTGGGTTCCTCCTGGTGCATGACAATTCCCAGCCTCATGTGGCCGCAGTGTGTAGGCAGTTTCTTAATGACAAAGGCACTGATGCCATTGACTGGCTCTTATGTTCCCCACACCTGAGTCCAATTGAGAACCTCTGGGACATTATGTACCAAAGCATCTGAAGCCACCAAGTAGCACCAAAGACCATAGGCGGAGTTTAGGGGAGGTGGGAACTGCCCCACAGACGAGAGCCAATAATGATTTTGTCTGAGCTATGAATAAAATATAATTAAAAAATTTGCATTTTCTCATTTTATTTGTATTATCTTATTATTTTAGTAGATAGAATAAGTACGTTTTGGGCTAAATTAATTATTTAAGCCCCATATCCTCGCGAGTCGTGACTCATGATTCTCAACTTGAGGACATGAGAGGACTCTCTTTTCGTTATTTTCCCGCTTTAGCAAGTTAACAAATATTCGTTGTTGTTGTTTTTTTATAAACCTGCTAATAAAAATGTGGTGGACTGAGTCATTTCTGGCTGAATTATTTAAGCCCCATATCCTCGCGAGTCGTGACTCATGATTCTCAACTTGAGAGGACATGAGAGGACTCTCTTTTCGTTATTTTCCCGCTTTAGCAAGTTAACAAATATTCGTTGTTGTTGTTTTTTTATAAACCTGCTAATAAAAATGTGGTGGACTGAGTCATTTCTGGCTGAATTGGACAGGCGATTTAAAGCAATGGCCATGAGTGTGGCGTGTGATGCATACGCAAGCCTTAAGATTCACCCTCGGCTTGTGACAGCTGAAATGGATCTTGTGAAATGTGCGATCGCATCGTCGATTACTCTTGAGAAACTTAAAGATGAAGTAGGCTACGGAAGAACAAATATCCAAACTTTTTCAGACTACTGCAGCTTGCACTCACGCTGCCCATTGATTCGGCTACATCAGAAATAAGTTTCTCAGTTATGAGGAGAATCTGGCTCCGATCTTCATGTGGCACAGGACAGATTCTCAGATCTTTCTTTACTGCACATAGAGAACGATTTGACTGAAAAACAATCAGAAGAGAAGAGATAGTGAAAGAAAGAAAGTGGTCATCTACGCAATTCGGAAAGAGAGGCGGCTTTTCTGCATTAGGTATGTTTTTACATCAGAAATTTCTCAGTTATGAGGAGAATCTGGCTCCGATCTTCATGTGGCACAGGACAGATTCTCAGATCTTTCTTTACTGCACATAGAGAACGATTCGCCTGAAAAACTATCAGAAGAGAAGAGATAGTGAAAGAAAGAAAGTGGTCATCTACGCAATTCGGAAAGAGAGGCGGCTTTTCTGCATTAGGTATGTTTTTCTGTTTTTTTGTTTTTTTTTTAAATGTATTTTTAATTTAGAATATATGTTATATAAGTATATGAAATGTAGAACATATAAAAAAAGTGTTCGTGGCTCGTCTGCCAGTGGGCCTATGCCAAAGACTGTCCAGGAATCACTAATGCTCTAATCCAGGTCTGGGAGGAGATTGGACACCATCCACTATCTCATCAGGAGCATGCCCAGATGTTGTCAAGAGTGCATGCAGGCACACGGGGGCCATACACACTACTGAATTACAGTTACTTTGATAAATTAATGCAAAGCATTTTTCTATTAAAAATAATTTATTTTCTTTATGCATGTTACTGGTTTGGCGGGCACAGAGACAGAGAAAAAAAAAGCGCCTTCTCATTTTTGGGACTTTTGTCGATAAGGATAATTAGAAAATATTTTGCTGTTTTTGCACAGATTTAGGTCTGTTGTAAAAAGCTCCCAAAGCTTTTAATATTCTTCATATTCTGTGGTTATTTAGTTGTTAGTTCACAGTAGTGACAAATTAACTTTTCAATTAACAGGCAATATTTGCCTCATTTAATTGATTTCGAAGGGCAATTTTATTAGAGCTCATTTTTCTAACCTTCACATCATACTTTGTGTCTAATTCTTTAAAGGGGTCATATGATGGGATTTCAAGTTTTCCTTTCTCTTCAAATTACATAATAAGAAGACATAATAGGGCTGTTACCAATACAACGCAGAGGTGATAAAAAAGCCACAACTGCATTGATGTATTTAAACAGACTGTTCATGCAGCTCAGAGGTGGCAATTTCCACTGCAACTGCATAAATAATCCTATGAGATTAATGAAATGAAGCAAGTGACTGCCTTTATGAATGAGTTACTGAATCATTCACTCAAAATCTGATATATTGAGTAAAGACACACAAAGACTGTGCTTTGTTTGGAACTAGTTTCTAACTCCAAACTTATAGCACACCCTAAGTGAGTAGCACGGTCACCTCACAAGAAGAAGGGCCATGGCTCAGGCATTTCTGTGTGGAGTTCTCCGCATGTTGGCATGGGTGCTCAGGTTTTTCCCCTACAGCTCAAAAACTTGCAGCTCAGGTGAAATGAAAACACTAAAGCCTTGTTCAGACTGTCAGACCAAATCCCATTATTTGTTTATCCAACTGGAATCCGATTTAAATAATTGACTGTCCATACTGTGTAACGCAGCTGTTCAGATTTGCAATACAGATGTTGTATTACAACATAACATGTTGCCGTCACACTGGATTATTACATTTTATGAGGCAGCAGCAGAAATATAGAAAGGGGGAATGCACTGATTTATTCCATGCTGTCTATGCCAGTCTCAAAACTCAAAGAGGTATGTACCCAAGCAGTATATTGTCATTTTCTGCTTGACTTGCACTTCACAAAAACACAACCTTTTTTCCTGCAAAGACATTCAGCATGTTTTCAAAAAACAACATCCGACGTGTTTACATGGCATGAGAAAGTCCGATCAGAGCGGTCAGACTGAAACGGATTTCCAGAAATGTCATTTGAATATGATCTCAAACCACATATGAATGTGGCTTGAAATACGAAGTTTACAAAGCCTTTTCATGTGATTTTTTTTGCCGTTCACACTTGCTAAATATGATTGGAAATGCACAAAAATAAGATTTGGACATACAGTCTGAACAAGGCTTAAATTGCCCATAGATGTGAGTGAGAATATGACCGTTGTCTGTCTTTGTGTGTGGCCCTGTGATGGACTGTCCATCTCTCTGGGAAATACTACATACTGGATAAAAATAGCCATAAGATAAAGAAACATTTTAGATACTGGATAAAAGTATTCATGAATGCACTGCAAGTAACTAAATGGCTGATTTACTGATTGTGTCATTCTTTCATAAGTAATAAGGGTCAGTTGGAGATCATGTGATGTTTGGTCTCCTTGAATGTATTAGCCTATTCAAAAAAAAAAAAAAAAAGTATAAGACTTGCACACATTTTTTTT
>NW_015663513.1:264365-265806 GCF_001515625.1 Sinocyclocheilus rhinocerous
TTTTTTTTTTGCGTCTGCACCGGTTACATAAGTCTTTTAAACTTTAACAACGATAAATGCGATCAATGAAAATCCCAAGTCAATGTCTCAAAGTTCAGAGTTCAATATGTGCCCAAAAACCTTTAAAACAATCACAAATTTTGGGGGCATAAAAAACGCATTCAACTTTACACAAGTAACGTTACGTGAGAACATGAAACATGTAAATAAATACAAATATTTCAAGGCTCTATCAACGTGACATGAATAAAAAAACTGAACATAAAAGAAAATAGCTTACGCTGAGATCGTTTTCCCGCAGATGATTTGGGCTGGCATCGTAAGATTTTAAATGCGTTGCGAATTTAAAGTGAGATTAAGTTTTGTGTTCTGCAGTTTACGCTGTTAACAGAGAGCACGTGTTGAACTTTTTCCGCTTCTGTCTTGAGCTCTGTGTCCGTCTGACGTTACGAACTGAATCCGCCCCTGCGTTTGTGAAGATCATCAAGTGCGTATTACGTCAATGATGTGTTGCTGGCTGCACCAATCAACATCCAAGGCGCCTTAGAAATGAGGAATGCAACAAAGGATTATAGTAAGGAGGCAATAACACGAGAAATGCTAGAAATACAAAGTATATCTATATAGGCTACACGCTACCAGTCAAAAGTTTTTAAACAGTAAGATTTTTAATGTTTTCTCTGCTGCTCATCAAGCCTGCATTTATTTGATCCAAACTACAGCAAAAGCAGTAATATTGTGAAATATTTTTACTATTTAAAATAACTGCTTTCTATTTGAATATTTTTTTAAATGTAATTTATTCCTGTGATCAAAGCTGAATATTCCGCATCATTATTCCGGGCTTTAGTGTCACATGATCCTTGAGAATTCTTTCTAATAGGCTGATTTGCTGTTCAAGAAACATTTTATTATTATTTTTACTATTATTATTATTATTATCAATATTTAAAAACAGTTGAGTACATTTTTTTCAGAATTCTTTGATGAATAAAAAGATCCAAAGATCAGCATTTATCTGAAATAAAAAAAGTTTTGTAACATTATACACTATACCATTCAAAAGCTTGGAGTCAGTATAATTTTTTGGGGGTGAAAGAAATGATAGAAATTAAAGGGGTGGTTCATTGCGATTTCACTTTTTTAACGTTAGTTAGTGTGTAATGTTGCTGTTTGAGCATAAACAATATCTACAAAGTTACGAAGCTGAAAGTTCAATGCAAACGGAGATATCGTCTTTTAAAATTCTGGCAGTTTAATGCCTACAAAAACGGCTGGTAGGGACTACAACAAGTTACTTCCCGGGTTCGTGACATCACAAACCCAGATAAACCCCGCCCTCGGGAAAAGGCAGCAAAGGGGGCGAGGCCATGCTGCGCTGCTTTAGAGAAGAGGAAGAGAAAACTAGAGGTGCACGTAAAAATCTATTCATATATGAATC
>NW_015663513.1:265898-275000 GCF_001515625.1 Sinocyclocheilus rhinocerous
AAGACATTTATAATGTTACAAAAGATTTCTGTTTCAGATAAATGCTGTTCTTCTGAACTTTCTGTTCATCAAAGAAACCTGAAAA
Organism: Sinocyclocheilus rhinocerous; assembly: GCF_001515625.1. Taxonomy (NCBI): domain Eukaryota; kingdom Metazoa; phylum Chordata; class Actinopteri; order Cypriniformes; family Cyprinidae; genus Sinocyclocheilus; species Sinocyclocheilus rhinocerous. The sequence continues at coordinate 265,984 of NW_015663513.1, forward strand.
AATCTACTCAGCTGTTTTCAACATAATAATAATAATAATAATAATAATAATAATAATGTTTTATGAGCAGCAAATCAGAATATTACAATGATTTCAATGATCATGTGACTGGAGTAATGATGCAAAAAAATTCAGCTTTGAAATCACAGGAATAAATTACATTTTCAAATATTCAAATAGAAAACAGTTATTTTAAATAGTAAAAATATTTTACAATTTTACTGTTTTTGCTGTACTTTGGATCAAATAAATGCAGGCTTGGTGAACAGAAGAGAATTCTTTTAAAAACTATATACAGTATATCATATATTTCTATATATGTTTGTGTGTGCTGCAAGAGAGTGGGGACTCAGTGATTCATTTGCTGATGACCAAGCAATGATAAGATCAGTTTTGATTATGGTTGTGTAGAAATGCATTGTTAACAACATTAAAAAGATAAGAAAGATAAGAGAGAGCACAACACAGAACGCTTTGGATTTGTCTAAGAGCAGTTAAATCAAAACCTTGGAGTTTGCACAGGTATTGTCGTTGGCATAATGGATACGTTTGAATAGTCATATTGAATGTCTAGAATAATTGTTGGGAGTATTACTGGAATAATGGTTTGGGTGGCTTATAAATCCACTAGCTGTTAAATATGAAATTGCAAACTTTGGAATGTAATAAATCCCCATAAATACAAATGTGCCTATATAAATTATCCTGAAACACGTTCAAAGCTGATTTTATGACAGAGTCCAAGAATATGCAAAACAGTAATGTACTGTATGAATTATCAACATATACTGTAAAAATATTATGCTAAATAAAAAAAAATGGTGACAATGTTTAAGGTATTGGCATAATGATGCCTGTAGATTTTACAACTTACGTTACTATACCAATTTACTTGAACCAAAATCAACTTTTATCTTAAAATGTACTGATAACCACAATTATAAAGCAAGTGGAAACATAGAAAAAAAGAGAAAACCACATTATGAGTCAAAGTTTATTATAAGGGGCCTGTCCAAAAAAAACAGTGCCAATAGAATACACGTATGTTATGAGTTTAATCTGCCACTTGTGTGTAAGTGATGATACAGTCTTGCAAATAAATAATACCAGTCCACAATCTGACTTGTGTTGCAGCCTGGAACTAAACCCCACCATGTTGGTTCACCTGTCCAGAGGAGAACTGGCCCCCCAACTGAGCCTAGATTCTTTTTCCTCTATTTCTGTCACAGATGGACTTTGGGTTCCTTGCCACAGTGCCTTTTGGTTTGCATATATGGGGACACACTTAATATTTGGCAAGATTATCAACTTGATTGCAAGACACTATTGGATGAAAACTGAACTGAGCTGGATGATGACATCACTAAATCAACAATGAATTAACTGAAAGTAACTGAAAAATTGACTATTTTCTATTGTTCTCTGTAGGGCTGCTTCAAAGCAGAATTATATTTTGTTTGCATCACTGGAACATTATTTTCCTGATTAACACTGTAAAGCTGTGATTGGCTTGTAACACATAACATGACATCAGAGGTGAAGAAGTAATTGAGAAATGGATGGATTGAAACCTCCAGCAGGATGTGATTTAGGCAATTTATCTGAAAACTGGAGAATGTTTTGACAGTGTTTTGGATTGTATTCAGTTGCAACAGAATACACTATCAAGTCTCTAAGATACAGCCGTCCCTTTTCTTCATGTTGTTGTTGGAGAAGGTAATAATACCATCACATTTGAAAACAAAAATGAAAATCTGCAGAAGATCATGGAGAAATTTGAAATGTATTGTAATCCGAAGAAGAATATGACATAAAAGATGCATTATTTATTTATTTTATTTTGTGTATATAAAGAGAAATGTCAGTATCTCGTTATGTAATGAGACTGAAATGAAAAGCAGTCATGTGAATTTGGAGAATTTTAGGAATCTCTGATTCAAGACAAACTTGTTTGCAGGGATAAATTAAATGCAGTAAGAGAGAGGCTTCTAAGAGGTGGTGATGGTTCTCTTGAAAAGACTATAGGGTCATTCTGTGTCAACTCAACCAACGGTCCCCAGTTCACATTTTTGATTTTTTTTTTTTTTTCTGGAAATAAATACATACATGAAGAAGAAAGCCAAAATATTAAATGCCATTAATGTATATTTACTGAGTAATCCACTATTTTGTAGAGGGGGTCCAAATAAAAATGCTAACTTTGGATAAAAAAATGTGATAAGTGCTTTCCCCCATTTTTTTACTGGTCACCATTAGCAGTTAATGCAACAAAGATGGCTAAAGTCAGCAGATTCTGCAATCTTTCTGAAGTAATTTGTACCCCCCTGTGATTTAGCTCTGAATCTCAGGTAAAACTTGACATTTTGACAAAATAGTGGATTACTCAGGTAGCACAAATCTATAACATTTAATATTTTGGCTTTCATGACTATACATGTTTATCTTTCTTCCAAAAAAATAATACAAATAAAAATACTGACAAAATCAAAATTTGAGCCAGGGACGTTTCTGAAATTTGGTTGAGTCAACACAAAATGACCCTGTACAAATTTGCATTATATTAGAAATGACTAAAGCCCAAATGCATAAAATGCATAATGAGAGTGAATGTAGATGCAATGAAGTATAAACAGACATACAGAAATGAAAGCAAATAAGTTTAATTGTAAAAGATGTGGAATAGAAAACATTCTATCATTTTGTGAAGATGTGTCAATCAATGAAGATGCATGCTGTAGATGGCAATCTTAAAGAACAATGAAATGATCTGTATGTGGAAAAAAATCAGGCATATCTGGAAAAAGAGGAAGGGACAATAGATCTTAAAGGGGTCATATGATGCTTTTTTAAAGATCATTATTTTGTGTATTTGGTGTAACAGAATATGTTGACATGCTTTAATGTTCAAAAAACACATTATTTTTCAAATACTGTACATTATTGTAGGTCCTCTATGCTCCGCCTCTCTCAAACGCTTCGTTTGAAACACACAGAGTCTCCCTGACATGGCTGCTTCAACACTAACTGCGGTTACTGAAACCACACCTTCTTTCTTTGCGTGCACATTTGGGTGGCATTACGCTAATATTTCCACATAGTGAGGTAGATATGTGGTGGCGTGTTAGCACGAGCCGTTTTAGGGGGGCGTGGCAGAGTCTTAACTTTGATAAAGAATATATCTTTGGTTTTGAGACTTTAGTCTTTGCAACTTCAGGGATCTTATCTATGCACAATCAGCTTGTAACACTCCAAAGAGAAAGGAAAACTTGAAATCGCATCATATGACCCCTTTAAAATGGGAGACACATCTTTAAATTTTAATCTTTATATTTTTATACTGGGACACAAGAAAATGTTAATCCCTACAGTCTTTTAAAAAGGGAGGAAAAAGACCATGTGACAAAAAAAATACCTACGCGAAATTGTCTATATACACAGGAGAAAAAAAAAATTGTAAAATGACAGTGTGGGGACACACTGCATGATTTTCAAAGTCATTGGATTGCTGTTCTTCTCACAATGCATGTGTAATGCTAGGGCAAGCGAAAGTATAAAATGAGGTGGATCCAATTGCAGAGAAGGTTTATTAAAGCTGCATTCCGTAACTTTTTTGGTTAAAAATGATCCAAAATCAATTATTGAGAAAGTACACAATCAATCAGTCTTCAAAACGATCTCTTTACCTTAGCCCGTATCACAACGGTAACCTTGTAATAATGCTTTCTAATTTGAGTGGTTTAGGTTGGTTTCAAAGTTTGCCGCCGTTCATCTTTGCATCATTACATCACTACTTATCTGCATACATAAAAAAGGAGTCCTGGCTAGTAGGCTATATCGTGTGGACGCTACAGGTGGCGGATCATTTGTAGCCTCTTCTTACAGCAGCTGGAATAATTAAACTTGTCAATTTGGAGAGAGTTATTGAGGTTAAAATAACAATTTCATTCAATGACATTCGAATGGTATGACAATTAGAGATTAGACTCTACAGAATTTGAAATCTACAGATACGACTAATACACACTATATACATGCAGTCACGCAATGTTGATGTTGTTAACATTAACAATTTGAGAACAAAGTATAACAATAATAATTTGCTTGGTTTGATGTGATCTGAGCTAACTTTGCGATCATTACATTTAATCATCATTGGTAGCGCAATTTATTGTAAAACCTTTTTTTAATTGGTCAGAACAAAATTGGTAGACATGTTACTTACTTGTTTAGATGACATTTTCCGGTGAAACATCTTATTTTGTACATACTTTCAAGATGTAATATCTGTAATTCTGAAGTATAGTGAATATACACACTGGTGCATTGACTGCCAGCCCACACATACACCTCAAAAGATTAGATTCATCTGTGCTGAGGAGCCGTGCCGGCTCAACCCGGAAGAAGAAGATAATTCTGTAAATAACTGCAATTGCAGGTTTTAAACAGAGATGGCGACAAAGAGGCAAAACTTACGGACTGCATATTTAACTAAATATAATAAAACAAATATAGGTAAACCAGGAACAATAACTATGGCAACTAGTAAGGGTAACTATTGGAAAACCAAGGAGTCCCCAAGGAACGGATTTCAGACACTTTGTAACAAAACCAAGCATCCAGGAGGGAGGTGGAGCAGAGGCGGATAAGGGGGGGGGATGAAGGGACCAGGCAGGCAGGCATGAAAGCTGAAGACTCTGGTGTGGCAGCCATGATAACTGAGGCCTCTGGCATGGCGGCCATGATGGCTGGAACCTCTGGCATGGCAGGCACTATACCAGTACTGCATGCAATGGCAAAATTGAACTAAGCGGCTTAGATAGACCTCCTTGATGGTTATTTTTAAGATTATTACTTTTTCATTTACTTGAGTAATTATTTCTATAAGTATTTGTATTTTTACTTGAGTATAGTTTTTGGATATTGTACCCACCTCTGCACGCAGTATACCTTCACCCACACTGCTGGATTCTGTCATTGGGCTAGTGGATGGTCCTTACAACCCTTTCCATGCATTGGCAAGTATCGATGTCAAGGCTACAGGGCGGAAGTCTTCAAATTTTTTTTGCTCCCAATTTTTTAGGAATGGGTCAAACAAATGACAACTTCCACATAGTAGGCACAGTCTGCAAGTCTATTAAACACTGAAATTCTTTTGTTAAAGGGTCAGTTAATTAATTCACAAAAACCTTTAAAACATGGCCCCTGAGGCCATCTGGACCTGGTGATTCCTGGTGACCTCATTTGTTTAAGACACATTCTAATGTATTCGTTTGTTAAGTGAATAGGTGAACTGTTGGCACCACTTTCTGCAACCTTATCTCTATTACAAACTACATCATATCTTCCAAAAAACATATTTTTAATCATTAACCCATTTAAAAATATCTGTCTATAATACCATTATTTACACCCCATCATCTTATATAACCCTTGCCAGGTACTCCTTACTGTCATGCTATGGTGAATAATAATCGCACGAAGAAGAAGAAGAAGAAGATCAAGTCAAATAATCTTTAATTAATCCACAAGAGGGTAAATCCACAGACAGGCAGGCTGGAAACACGAGTATGGATGTAGTAGACCGGACAAAGACAAACTGAACAGACTAGAACATAAAGGGTTAGTTCACCCCAAAATGAATATTCTGTCATTGATTACTCCCCCTCATGTCGTTCCAAACTCATCCCTGCAGACATGTTGTTGCGGGGCCCATGCTGGCTTTTTGCGGGCACAGTGGGCTAGGGCCAGCACACACTAAACCTAAACAGGTCCAGTGTGGGCTTGCCCAGGTGAGGCCCACAGCTTTGGGCTCACCGCAGGCTCTCTGTGAGCAGGCCACACTAGCGGACTGTCCACATCAATCCCATGATGGCCCAGTGTGGGCCAGCCTGTTCAAAAGCAACTTTTGTATCCTTTGGGCCCATGCAGGTTTTGTGTAGGCAGCCCTGTAATGCAACTAGGAGAATACAAACAATATTTACTGGCCATTCTTTAGCCACTCAATTAAACTGGAATGGCTCAAACCAAAAGAGACCTTTTCAGAACCTGTTGTTTCATATAGGCCAGGGATCCTCAAATCTCACAAGATCCACTTTCCTGCAGAGTTTAGTTCTAACCTTAATCAAACACACCTGAGCATGTCTTCAGGATTATTAGAAAATCACAGGTGGGTGAGTTTGATCAAAGTTGTAGCTAAACTCTGCAGGAAAGTGGATCTCATGAGCCATATTTGAGGTGTAACAGAGCCTGTTAATAAGAATTTTGAGGGCAGTTTTCTTCCTTACCACTAGGGGTGCTAGGGTGTTTTAGGTTTCCTTAAGTAAAGCCATGTGGGTAGAGGGAGTTAGCAATAGCAAGCAGCAGTAGCCAGCATGGCTAACCTGCTGAACACATTGTGTTCAGGGGCACAAATTTCGTCAAACAGTTGGGGGGGACAATAAACATAAAATTTCTTAAGAGCAATTTTTGAAGGGGACACAAATAATACAGCTAAAATTGTGCTTGTAAGGACGTGTATACACAGAGGAAAGTCCTATTACTACCAGTGTAGCAGGGAAACCGTGCCAAATTAGACAACTTCAAGCTGTCGTGGTCGCGCCGCGACTGCGCTTGTGTCCATTGTAGACATTACTATACAAGCAGGTAACGTTATTATTGCTAACATAGCGGACTCGTCGGAAAATACATTGGCATCATCACACAGCGTGGTTTTAAATCATATTTTTAGGGGGGACAACCCTCAGATGGGGGGTCCTGTCCTGTCCCCCCCTCCGAGATTTCCACCTATGATTGTGCTGTGTCCTGGTTGAGAAATGTGTCATTTCAAGCCCAGTCTAAAGTAAAGGCTGATTTATACTTCTGCGTCGGACCTACGCCGTAGCCTTTACGCCGTAGGCTATGCGTCAGTTTTCATTTATACTTCTGCGTCGTTGTCCGCGTCAACGTGCAGTACACATGCAAACCGCTAGTCAGCAGTGTCCACGGGCATGTTGCTGGTGTAACCCGCAGTAGTACCACGGCAAAAGCCGAAGAAGAAGCGGCTCGTTGGAGAAGCATTATAGCCGTGACGGCGGCAAATAAATATCAAATCATTAAATCATTATTTAAAACTACAAAAAGGAGACAACAGCGGAACAGGAGATGATGGCATTCTTTCAATCTGCACAAGGACTGCGTCCACGGCAGATCAACATTGTTTGTTGCGGACAACTACTGATGTATAATGCTGTGTAGTATAATAAATGATAAGACACTTGTTCTTTGCTTTGTTTTATTTTATATAAGAAGGTGTAACATTAAAATATATTAAAGTGTACATAAACACACACAAAACTCAAGTACATATGGAGGGAGGGGTTCTTGCAGACCAATCGCAGCGCTTGCGGTCTGCGTAGAATTGACGCGCTGTTAGATTTTTGGAGAGGTGCACGTCAGGCTACGGCGTATGGGTGTGCGTCTATGCGTAAGCTACGGCGTAGGTCCGACGCAGAAGTATAAATCAGCCTTAAGGAGTTGATGTTTTTTGCGGAGATGTTACATGTATGTATGGCCTATGTTTGGATTGATGCTAAGAGTTTAAGACCGTGTATTTGTATGCAATTTAGAAGGATTCTTTATTGGTCAGGTCACCACATCATAGTCCAGTTTGAATATGGATTTAAAGTTCTTTTCGATGTGGGACCATAGTCTGGACTATTTTTGACTGTTCCTGGTTATGAAGAGTCTGGTGTTTGTGAGCTGTGGCATGTTTTCATTAAAAGAGGTTGAATTATTCATGTGCTATCAGCCAACTTCAGCTATGGACAGTGTTTGGAAATTGATGTACTACAGGTAAGACTTTCGCACACATCAACTTTCACATTGCTTTGTTTGCTTTCTTTATTTTTTTTTGTACTTTTGTGTATTTACATTTTTGGCTATATGTAGCTGTATTAACCTGAATGAAATGTTTTCTATTTTGTATTTAATACATTTATTTGAAATCCCGTTTGACTACTGTACATTTTTGACAATACAGACATTAGTTATGTTGTGACTGCATCCATTTCAGATGTATAATAACTGTTTTCCCCAAAGACTTAAGTTATAGTAGCTGACAAGTATTTAAAGTGAAACAGTTGTATTGTTGTAGATCAGGGGTGCCCAACCCTGGTCCTGGAGATCTACCTTCCTGCAGAGTTCAGCTCCAACACTGATCATAATATTTTCAGACAGATGTCTAGCCGTCTTGTCTTTGTCTATATGTGTTCACTATTTCAACACTACTCAAGGATAATACATGTCTGTTCCCCAAAATGCACTTAAAGGTTAGGACTGCAGGAAAAATGGAAATGTTAGTTATCATTTATGATCAACTGATTTTAAGATTAATTTGAAAATGATTAAATGTAAATTTCCTTCACATATGTTTGATACATTCTTTACACCTTACACCGTTGTCTTATTCTAACAACAAATACCAGGCAACCAGACAAATACAACAACTTACTGACTGAAACACAAGAACTATATATTTTCTTTAAATACTACAGTGTAAAACCAAAATCGAAATTTTTGTTTTATACATTAAAAAATTATGATTTAAAATAAACATCTTTAATGAGAGCATGTTATATTTTATAATATATTTTAAAGAAAACATTTAAAATTACAATAATATTTCACAATATTACAGCTATACTGTATTTTTGATCAAATAAACGCAGCCTTGATAAGCATAAGACTTCTTTAAAGAAAGCATATGGTAACACTTTTTGATAGTCCACTTTAGACATTCTACTAACAGTAAGTAACTTTGCAACTACATGTCAACTAGAAGTCATTAGAGTATTAGTAGACTGTGCTTAATATCTTCTAACAATTTACTTTGATGGGCTCACAACATACAACATACTGACTATAAGAATCTTTGCAAGTATGTGTCAATTTATTCTACTAATCCTAAACCAATCACCTAACATTCTACTCTGAGAGTTAGTAGACATGTAGTTGCAAATTGAATTAGTTGACATGTAGTT
>NW_015663513.1:275033-287217 GCF_001515625.1 Sinocyclocheilus rhinocerous
TATATATATATATATATATATATATATATATATATATATATATACTGTATATATATGATAACACTGTATCCTGCTTTTTTTTTTGGAAAAAATAAAACAACCTTCTAACAATCTATAATTTTGTACGTTTCTCCCTGTTCTAACCTCTACACTTCTTGACAACGACTGAGACTGTATTGTTAGCACTTTTCCTGTTATTGCCTCCTAAAGATGAATTACTTTGTTGAAGGCTATTCTTAATTTTTAAGTCACCTTGATAGATGTGTCTGCTAAATAAATAATGTATATAATGCAAATGTATGGAAGTAAGTGGACACAAATTAGCAATACTGGACAAGTCTTTTTTTTGTTATTCATTGTTTAGGTTAATATTCCAGTTAAAATATATAGCAGTATATGTCTTCATATAGGTTCTAACCATCCATAAAGTGACAGTAATACCTTGCACCTTTCATTGTGCCTACTTAAAGTGAGCAATATTGAAGTGAGGACAGTTGAGGGACTCATACACTATCACTACAAAAGCTGGGGGTGTAGACATTTCCTTATTTGTGATCCTGGACCACAAAACCAGTCTTAAGTTGCACAGGTATAGGCTATTTGTAGCAATAGCCAACAATACATTGCATGGGTCAAAATGATACATTTTTCTTTTAAGACATAAATCATTAGGATTTTAAGAAAATATCATGTTCCATGAAGAGATTTTTGTAAATTTCCTACCATAAATATATCAAAACTTCATCTTTGATTAGTAATATACATTGGTAAGAACTTCATTTGGACAACTTTAAAAACGATTTTCTCAATATTTTGATTTTTTTTTGCACCCAGAGATTCCAGATTTTCAAATAGTTGCATCTCGGCCATTTGTCCTATCCTAATATACATAATCTGAAAGCTAAATAAATAAGCTTTCCATTTATGTATAAATCTCAATTTTAAAAAAATTAAGCCTTATGACTGGTTTTGTGGTCCAGGGTCACATTTTGTTTAAAGGAGCTATATGCAAGAATTTCACGTATTAACCCCTTTTTTTATTCCCAATGCATGAAAAGCTTGAAACAAAACCTAAAACACAAGCCATTCCATGACTTCCCTAGGCTGTCTAATGAATTCCTGAAGGCAGTTTTTATGTGAATAACTCGGGACATCTGGGAAAATCAAAAGGATGTGACGGTTGTGAGTACTTCCAAGAGTCTCCCTCCCATTCAGTGACACATGGAACAAGTGCTCTTAACAGTGTGGATGGCATTTGGATGTTTGTTAACAGTACATTGCTGTAAAGGTATTTCCAACTTCTTTTAACTTCTAAGTGAAGAGTGAAAAAAGATCAGATTTTCGCCACGAGTATTGGGGCCTTGAATCACATTTAGTCTTGCGTGTTACGTGTGCACATTCAGATAACTTAATGGACATTGGTGTTGCTAATAACAAGGGTTTCTGAATTCCACGTACAGTGGGTACGGAAAGTATTCAGACCCCCTTAAATTTTTCACTCTTTGTTATATGTCAAAGAGCTTATTTTTTCATGTAGTACTTCCCTTTTAAAAGCTACAGAAGATACTTGCATTTCCCACAAGACAAAATAGGCCCAAGTATAATTTACCCAGATCATCCTGTTCGAAATCTTCACACCCCTCAGCTCTTAAATGCATCACGTTGCCTTTTTGAGCATCAGTAAATGTTTGTTGCACCTTTGGTAACAGTTGTTTATGAGTCCTTTAATTTTCCTCAATGTAAAATAATGGAACTCAAATACATACAGTATCTGTTGGAAAAAGTTGAAATATGCAAAAGATGCTGGAAAACCAAATGTGCAGGACCTGAAGGACTTGTCTAAATGATTTTTTTCAGTTTGGAAAGCATTGTGTTAGTTCATGCTGATAGCTAGACTAGAGCAATCCTGATGTGCCATAGCAGTGTTTGTGATATCAGAGCAGCTGCATTCACATTTCTTCATTGATTCTGCCACTAAGTTTGATTTGTGTCTTGTTTGTTGCTTCAAGTCCATCCTTAGAGCGCATATATTTTTATTGTAAAATTATACACACAAAACACTGTGCACTTGTAAATTCTTTTAATATCTTTATTTTTTTCCCCTCCTTAAGTCTGTACTTTGTCCTTCATTTCTGTGCTATATTGAATGTTCACAAACATTTCCCCTCATTCTTGAATTCCGGTGAAAAGAACCTCAGAATTGCAAACACCACAATCCGACACCAAGTAGTCATGTGGATGCCACAATTTACATTGAGCATTCAGTTTACTTAAAATTGAATGTTAGGTGGAAGACAAGTACATTGACACACTAACGTTAAGTTAAAAATAAATACTTTCAAACACGACAACAACAGCAAAAAAGAAAAAAAGAATACAATCCCACAGGGATATATCATAACTTTTTCATCCTACATAAAATTGTACATTTTTAAAAATGTTTTTCATCTAATTTTTATCAGAGAATTTCAGAAATACAAAATGGTATTTGAACACAACCATAATAATGGTACATCAAAATGTTAAATATTGTACAAAAGTTTTTCTATTCTTATTCTTTTAAAGCACTAATCAAAATCCATTAACAAACAAGGTGTTGGAACTACTATAAATGCAAGAGTGTAATTGGATGTACATGTCAGCAGCATGTGACACAGTATGTGGTCCTGAGAACAAGGCCTTGATTAATATATATATATATATATATATATATATAACCATCTAACCATCAACTGTGCAGCCCCTTTGTCAGGATAACCATAGGCTGCATATCTTGAAGTTGCCTTAGCAGAAGTTCAGAAGAAGTGGATACGTTTTCATACATAACAATTTTAACATTCTCCACAGTCTCAATCTTTAGTGGATTTCTGAAATTAACAATGCATTGGACTTGATCTCTCTCTGGGATGATTGGTTGAAGTGTTCGCTGTCGTTTTGATTGATTGGATAGAGAGTCTTCACTGAACTTCAGGACGGATGTCTCAAACTCTGAAGGCTTATAAAGTTTTAGTGCAACTTCATGGTTCCCTTGAGAGTTTGACGAGTTCAATATGGATCCTGAGACTTTCAGCAAACATTTAACATGCTCAGCAGAGCAGTTCCGAAGACTTTGTTTTCTCTCGACACTGATTTTGTTTCTACATTCTGACTTCCGTGGACGACCCCTTTTTCGTTTGATTACTGGTATGGTTGTGGAAGCGAAACCTTCATTAACTACAACCTCCGTTGCAGGCTCTGGGCCTACATCTTGAGAACTGACCTTTGAATTCTCTGTTTGATCTCCATCAGAGACTGTTTCCGCAACCTCAACATTTTTTGAGGTATTATCTGCTCTGGGCATCTCATTGCTTTTCTTGCAAAATATGAACTGGCTTCTCCGATCCTCAATGTACCGTTCTGTGAGACCATGAGTGGTGTAATGTTTTATTATACTGTGTTCAGCACTCATTACTGAATCACAACTCTCAATCATGCACGGGTACTGATGACAGTTGTAAGGTGCTAATTTGTCAGGGTTTTTCTTCATTTCATTTATCCTTTCCTCACTGTAATCATGTACACGGCTAAGGTGTTTAAATAAAGCTTCTTTTGTCATTGCTCCATAAACACAGCCTTCTTTACATCTAAAGGGCTTTAAAAAACATTTCTGCTCGTTTTGTACAGGATCTTTAATTGTGTGACACTGATCATTTCTGGTGACAGCTTCAGAGCTTAGATCATGCAGGTTAGTGCTCACAGATACACATTTGTCTTGACTAAGTATATCAACTAAATCAAGCCGCTGTAGTGCCCTTTCAATTTCTATGATTTTGCCATCTTCACCAGTATTTGCAGGCGTGAATTCAACTTCAGTTTTGATTTCTGTGCCTGTGTTTGTTACAGGTGGATGGAAGAAACTGCCATTTCTAGTCACTTCAGAGGGGTCTTGAGAGGACATATTAGTGTTCTGGAGGCTGTCTGTGCTATGCATGCTTGTTAAAGTGTTCCCATTAAAGATATTTGATTCTGATGGTGCATAGATGCAGGATTTGAGATTGTGCTCATGTATGTCATTCGCAGGGAGAGGCATTTGCACCGTTGAAATGTCAGGATCATTCAGAAAATCAAGAAATGATACTGGTAAATCAGCAGTAAGATCAATTTCATCAACAGGTTTGCACTGAGAACGTTTTGATAAATGACCTCCTAGTGACTTTGTGCTTGAAAACTCTCTATAGCACCTGCAGCAAATGACTTTCCCATCTTGTATTATGGCAGGCCATTTTGTTCTCTTAGATGATTTAATTTTTTTGGATTTCCCAGTTTCTCCAAAACCTGAAATGTTCTGGTCATCTGAAGCAATTCCTTCAGTTCCTTCCTGTGACAGTTCATGATTACATAAATCTTCTGGCCTTTTCTCATCAGTCAGGGGGGCAGCACCAAAGAAATCTTCTCCCGATTCCTTAAATTGAGGGTTTAAAAGATTCGACATACATTTGATATCTGATGAGAATAATGCATCGGTACTATCAGTGCTGATTTCTTTGTTTGAATTTGCCAATGGCTGCACTGAAATAGAACTTTCCTCGGAAGGCAAAGTTGAAAAATAAAGGCTGACATTGTGTCCAGAGAATGATCCTGTTTGCAGCAAACCAGTGCTCATGGAAATATCATTGAGATGGTTTTGTCCAATTTGACTGAATCCAGGATTAACACTTGACTCAACCTGTGACAAGTCACAAGTCTGATCGCTGTTAAGTGCATGTAGTACTCTAAGAGAGCTTGACACATATTTTGAGGCTTCGTTCATCACACTGGAGGGTGTGTGGGCATTCACAGAAAGGGGGATGATGTCATCGTAAGATGAGGGAGATGCATAATTTAAGACTGTGTCAGATTGGTATGACGGGTTTGTGTGTTGGTTGTCAGATAAAATCGTAGAGCGGTAAGGATCATTTACAGAAAAACCTGAATCCAAATTTTCCATTGAGGGTGTTTCCCATGTCTGAGTTATTGGTAACTGCATCAGACCTGTCGGGTTTGGTGATGTTGCACTTTGAGTGTTTTCAAGCTGAGAGCAAAGCTTGGCACTTGCAGACTGCATACTATCGTGATAAAAAGCAGAAGAAGGACTTTGAATCACTGAGTCCAGAAATGCAGTATGTTCAGTTTGTTTGGAACGGCTTGTCCATTTTGGTATCTGAGAACTAGCGGTTGCGTGCTCAGAAGAAGATTTTTTTGCAGCAATTTCCGCAATCCGTTTGTACTTCTTTGACAGCTTCCACTCCTCAAAGGCCTCCGAATGAACATTTTTGACATGTCGCGATAAACTTTTTGAGGTGCTGTATTTCCGTGTACAGGTTTCGAATGGACACACATGAGTCAGACCTTCTTCTCTGTTGGCTTTTGTCACAGAGGGAGATGACTTCAATGTTGAAGGCTCAAGCTGACTCTGTGGGAAAGAAAACAATTTCTTGTCTTTCAAGAGTGTTTGAGTTTCACAGTCAGCATCCTTTAGAGCATTTAAATATATTGGATCATTGCACTTGATGGGAATAGCCTGCAGTTTTACAAAGCATGATTCAAGATGCATTTGCTTTGTTCTCCCAAGACAATGAGATGTCTTCGATCCATCAGGCTGAATAGCATTAGTTTGGGAATCATTTTTGCTTACTGTCAACTTAGCTGTTCCTGATACAAGGTGCTTAGGTTGTTCTGTGGAATCATGAGTGTCTACTATGTTTTCAACCGTGCATTTCATTTCTACTGGGGTAGACTCTTGAGAAATCTCTTTAATTTGGCTTGGAGGCAACTCTAAGGCAGGACAAGTCGAAGCTGGTAATTCCAGTTGAGAAGGTGAGCCCACATCAACAGCAGAGCGGTCCTGCTTTGTGTGTCCTTTCTGATGCAAATTTAGCTCAGACAAGGTGTAGAACACCTTGTCACAGTTATGACTTTTGCAGGAGAACAACATGTAGTGCTGCGCTTCATGATCATATAGCAAGTATGTCTCGTTGAATATTCTCTCACAGTTTGGATATGCACACTGTGCCTTAAATTCAGCATGTTCTTTTCTGTGTATCAGAAGCTCAGCATGAGAGGAAAAGCTGCAGTTACATCCAAGCTGAATGCAAAAATATGGCTTCTCACCACAATGCATCTGTAAGTGATCATTAAGATGGGTCACATTAACAAACTGGCGGTGACAATATTGGCACAAAGCCTTCTGGCTCTGTATTTCAAGGAAATGTGTTGCTTCCCGCTCATTTTTGTGGGCCTTAACATGTGCAACCAAATTCCTGAAGTACTTAAAAACTTTCTGACAGCTTGTAACAGGGCAGGAACAAAGTTTAGTGTTGTTAACATCACGAATAGGGTTGCCCTGTTTTGGGGATGACGACTTAATTTTACTTTTCACATTTGTGATGGGACTACCATTTGAAGCATACAGATTATTGCAAATTGTCCCTTGGCTAACTATTGCAGCAGTTTTGCTGTAGTGCTCTTCTCTGCTATAGTGCTCTTCTGCTCTGCTCGAAGTACTGCTAGCTGCTGTTAACTTGGTGTCAGAACTGGGACGTTTCTTGCTCACACCCATAGCAGCAAGGCGCTCCTTACATGACTGTTTCACATGTGATGCCACATGAGGCTCTAGAATTGCTCTAGTTTCAAAAGTCTCAGTACATATTGGACAATGGAAAATCCCATCTTGGACATGCTTCAATGCATGCTTCACAATCCTGTGTCCAAGGAACTCTTTATCACACAAAACACAATACTGCATATAAGCTTGCCAATTGCGGAATCGAGCAGAAACAAATCCCCTCTCTCTCATCTTCTTCATTTCCTTTTTCTTCTTTCTTCCTCCTTCAACCTCACCGAGTTCATAAGTAGGACTATGGGTAAAATGCAGATGTCTAAAATATTTCTCATCAAGGTCATGGACTTCATTGTCTTCACTGTCAGTAAATTTGTCAGTAGACAATATAGCTGCTGCCTCCTGACCCATCAAAGCAAGGCATTGACGTTTTAGGGTTTTCCAGTCCCAGAACTCTGGATCGAAAGGCCACTTAGTCTTTAAGGCCAACAACAGGTCACAGCGTAGTGAATTTAGAATCGGTGGATCATCCTGCTCAAGCTTTTGGTCGGGCTCATTAAAGAGAGTCTCAACAGCATAATAAGAATCCAAAGATGGCTTTATCAGGAACTCAGTGAGTTGACAAGCCTGTTTTACTTCCAAGTCTAAAGGCAGCAAACAAGAGATTGTTTTGCAGATGGAGATATTGCAGCCCTCGTTATCACTGACT
Organism: Sinocyclocheilus rhinocerous; assembly: GCF_001515625.1. Lineage (NCBI taxonomy): Eukaryota > Metazoa > Chordata > Actinopteri > Cypriniformes > Cyprinidae > Sinocyclocheilus > Sinocyclocheilus rhinocerous. Next base: position 282,320 of record NW_015663513.1, read on the forward strand.
CCCATTTTTAGTGCTTGAATGCACATTTCGATGCACACTGAAAGTCCACCTTTCTCAACCTGAGGAAACAAAAATGTCACTGTCACCTGAATGCCATTGCCTTGATTTCCAAAACACATTGACATAAAAACAAAAACTTTTCTAACCTCAGCCTGAATGACTTTGATGAGGAGCAGAATATGGTACACACTCCCAGAGAGGCGTGCTAACAGTCTGCATTGCTCCAAAAAGGCCTGTTTTGATTCAAGCCGTATAAGAAGTTTACTCCAAAACAGTGTCAGCTCCCTGTAAGATGTACAATATAAAATGATAATCATAATTTGTACAAAATTGTTCAATTATTTTCATGCAAGCTCAAGAGAACTCCTGTTAAAATCAATCAAGCTGTCTACACTGCACAATAAATCTCTTATTCACAGCGTATATGTCTTGATAATTAAAATGGGAACATTGGTGAGAGTGCAGTCAGTGAGTTTGCACAGTCATCTGGACACTAAAAGAGCTAGCGCTAAACAAAAAGATCTTCAGTGGTTTTCTTTCACGCCAGTGGACACATCATAAAACTTCTTTAGTGTCAGGTGATGTTTCTTCACCACACATTACACAGTGTGGTGTGTGCATAATTAAGCAATTCAATATTCTAATCATACAATTTTTCCAAGCACATTTTACCGATGTACCAAATTCCAAACCACAGCGATCCTGATTACTATTAAGTAGGGATGTCCCGATCAGGCTTTTTGTGCCCCCAATCCGATCAGATGATACATAAAAGATCTGCACACTGTTATTCTCCCTTTATTTAGCAAAAGTTAAAAGTGGCAAACACACATATATACAAAAGCCTTTGTTGTTTTTCTCTTCCATCTTTATTTGACCCTCTAACTCTAGCACTCTCCATTTTAATTCTATTCTTTAAAAAAAAAGGGTCTCTTTTAGACTTGTACTCTATTAATTTACAAACTGCTTTTCTTAAAAAAAAAAAACTAACACCAGCTTCTCTAATGTTTTTGTATTCCATCTATTTATTTTGTTTTTATTTATTATACAATTAACAAAAGCAAAATAGTCCTCTAACTCTAGCTATTCTTTTTCTATTCTATCGGTTTCTTTTTTATTTATTATATAATTAATAAAAACCTTGCTACGTGTACTGAGTGGGAGTTTAGCTCCAACCAGCAATACACTTGTCTAGAAGTTTTTAATGATTCTGAAGACCCTGATTAGCTGGTTCAGATATGTATAATTAGGGTTGGAGCTAAACTCTATAGAGCAGTGGCCCTCCAGAGACAAGTTTTGGATCTGTCAAAGTGACAATTATAGTTTGGGATTTAAGAATTAATACTGATTCATCAAAATAAAGATCAACTAAATATCATTAAATATCATCTATAAATGACTGTATATATACATACAGTGCACAGCATAAATGAGTACACCCCCTCTGAAACTTAAATTCAGTAATTACTCTTTACTTAGAAGACATGTTAGGGTTCTTTAGAGATATAATATTCCAGCAAGTCTGCTTGATCAGTTACCAGAGATGAATGTTAAAATTATTCAGGAAAACACAATTTTCTTATCAGTGATAAAATGTTTTGTTGCAAAAATGAGTACACCCTCCTGAAAGTTACTAAATAAAAATGTCTGGTGTAAGGTTTGATCAACAAGTATGTTGAACCGAAACTGTTAAAGATAATTTCTTCAAGTCTTAAGCAAGTCTTAGAATGATTCTAAGACTTGCTGAACACTATGAAACCACTTAAGAGAAAACTGTCAGGAGATTTATTTCTTAGCATAAACGAGGACAATGGTACTAGAGGAATACCGAATTATTGTTTTAAATGTGAAAATATTGCAAAAGTAATACAGAAATTCAAAAACAATGGACTTGTGAACAGGCCCCTGAAATTATTAGGTTTTCACCTAATTTTCACCCAAGCTTTCATTTAGTGATGAGTGAGTTTTTGCTAGAAAAAAAGCAGGAGAAACACCAAGAAAGTGTCTCAGAACCGGCAAAAGCTATGAAATGAGTGACACTTTATCTCACAGAGTAAGATGCAGCCTGCAGAAGTGACATGCCATGCATGGTTGTTTATCCACACCAGAACTACCTACTGAAACCAAAGCACAAGAAACTCATTTAACTTTTTCCAAGGCCCATATTTACAAAATATAGACTTCTGGGAATCAATACTCTGGCCTCCTGAGACCAAGTCAACCATTTCGGATCTAACAGCGTCCAAAATGTTATGGTGTTGCTAGAGAAGAGGTACAGTGAGAAGTGCCTAGTTCCCACAGTGACGTTCAGTGGCAGTAAAGCTCTTCTCTAGGGATGAATGAGTGTGAGGGAGTTGTTTTATCAACGCAGTTATGAATTCACACACCACTGTGTGATGTAATACAAAAACCTGAAACAGAAGAAGTTACCCTCTCCTCATTCCCTGCATTGTTGGGCATTTTTTCAACATGACTATGAAGATATTCATTCTCCCAAGGTGAAAATCCTTCAGTGGACATGTATTTCACTGTGGGGAGCAGTTGTGGGGGATTCTCTGACGAGCTGAGCAACACTCCCCATTAAAGACCAGGGCCCGTATTCACAATACATCTTAAGGCTAAAAGTAGCTCATAACTTGCTGATTTAGGAGAAAATCTTAAAAATAATGGGCGCGCAAGTCCTAAATTTAGGACTCCTACATTTTTGCTCTAAGAAGAGTATTTTACAAAGTGTTTTAGAGCTAAAACTAGCTCCTAAATCTGTGAAACGTTAGTAGTGAAGAGGACTTCTAAGTCACTAAGACCAAACCACAAACTATACTAAAATGGCTGTTGCCGGCAATCTGCCTTGTAACGTAAACAGTTTAGAAACATTTGGCGACAATGCACTTTTAAAAAGGTATCGCCTTTGGTTTTGGCGGTTATACCAACTCTAGATTTTCCTTTGATCATAGCCTATCCTTGTTTTCATTAACCAGTTGGGCAAGAAGTAACAGCTGTTCTTGCGTCGTTTGGTTTTCTTTTACGATTGCATGTCTTACTATCTATCAGCCATGATAATTCTACTGTTAATTAAAAGGCTGTTTATATGCATATCTGCTAATTGTTTACGAGAAGCATACATGTAAGAGGCTGACAATTAGCTGAACATATACTTGTTTAATTAATGACACTTAGCCTGCATTTTAAAATCATTAGTTGAATGTGGAAAACATTTTTTTTATTTGAATATGGCAACATAATATTGTGCTCTACAATATTTCTATGAATAAATCTTTGAGAGACCCCTGCCCTATCAGCCAATCACTGTGTGCATAGTTGGTAAGCATGCTGACATCATCCATAGCAACGAGGTCAACCCCGCCCTTACTCTTAGCTTAAGACCTCTCTCTATTCCTTAGTTAAAGTTTGTCTCAGCAGCTTTGTTAATAGGTTTTAAGAGAAAACTCTTAAAAACTTTTAAAAAGCAAAAAACTTTTACTGCTATTTAGGAGAACCCTTAGTGGCAAGATAAAATGTTTTGTGAATACAGGCCCAGGGCATTTAAGGAGGTTGTCCTCCAGGAGTTAAGCAGGACAGATGTGACAATTTGTCATGAACTTGTACACTCAGTGCCAAGAAGGGTCAAAGCAGTGTACTTAGATTTATGGAGGACATATTAAGTACTAGAATATTACACTTTGTTGAATTAAATCTAGGGTGTACTCATTTCTGCAATCCTTCATTTAAACAAAATTGGCTAAGTTACTTGTTTTACAGATATTAATGGCATTTATTTCTGTTTTTAATAAGAATATGTTTAATACATTTAAATTTTGCCATCTTTCTATGAATTATATTAGTGATCATTAAGAAAATACATCTTTTATATTTAATTAGAAGGGGTGTATATTTATGCTGTGCGCTGTATATATTTTAACAGAACTTAATAAGATTAATGTAATTGAAATGTGTAAATGTGCTTAGAAGAAATACATGATCAGAATATTGACTTGCCAAATAATTATGCGTGCACTGTAGTGCGCCACTAAAAATACAAAAGTAAATAAATGAAACAAATTTAAGAAAAATTATGTTAACTGTAGCAGGCGAAATCACGATCACAATTACTTTTACATTATTAGTGTAGTGCTAATATACAGTGACTGAAAATTTTGAGTGAGAACAAGGGGCTTACCAGGCACAATAAGCATCGCCACAGAGAAGCTGGCGCTTGAAAAATGCCGTACAAAGACCGAGAGCTCCCTTTTCCTCTTCCTCAGACTCTAAATTACGTCAGTTTAACACGTTAACTTAATTAGTTATGAAAAAAATTACGCGATTAAAATATTTTAATGCACTGGCCCCGCCCCAAACTTGTACGTCATCTTATATTTCATACACTTGACTGTTGACAAATATGATGCAGGGTAAGAACTCCACAAATGCAGGTATGCCCTAAAATTCAAGACACTGGGGCAAAAATGCTCCTGTGTGAGTTGTTGTCTCATATTTATATTATATGATCAGCGATATCACACGAGCAGCGAGAACAATATCACACGAGTGCTGTTTGTCCCCGAATAGCACGAGTGCAAATGTGACCTTATACAACAGTTAAAGGGTTAGTTCACCCAAAAATGAAAATTAGCCCATAAATTACTCACTCTCAAGTCATCCTAGGTGTATATGACTTTCTTCTTTCAGACTAATCCAGTCGGCGTTATTTAAAAAATTGTCTTTGATCTTTCAAGCTGTTTGATGGCACTCAGCGGGTGTTGCAGTGCATCAGTCCAAAAGAAGTTCAATAAAAAGTGCCCATCCATAAAAAAAGTGTCTCACACGGCTCCGGGGGGTGAACAAAGGCCTCCTGTAGCGAATCGATGCGTTTTTGTAAGAAAAATAACCATATTTAAAAC
>NW_015663513.1:290220-291039 GCF_001515625.1 Sinocyclocheilus rhinocerous
ACTTGTACACTCAGTGCCAAGAAGTGTCAGAGCAGTGTACTTAGAGTTATGGAGGACATATTAAGTTCTAGAATATTACACTTGGTTGAATTAAATCTAGGTTGTACTCAATTCTGCAATCCTTCATTTAAACAAAATTGGCTAAGTTACTTGTTTTACAGATATTAATGGCATTTATTTCTGTTTTTAATAAGAATATGTTTAATACATTTAAATTTTGCCATCTTTCTATGAATTATATTAGTGATCATTAAGAAAATACATCTTTTATATTTAATTAGAAGGGGTGTATATTTATGCTGTGCGCTGTATATATTTTAACAGAACTTAATAAGATTAATGTAATTGAAATGTGTAAATGTGCTTAGAAGAAATACATGATCAGAATATTGACTTGCCAAATAATTATGCGTGCACTGTAGTGCGCCACTAAAAATACAAAAGTAAATAAATGAAACAAATTTAAGAAAAATTATGTTAACTGTAGCAGGCGAAATCACGATCACAATTACTTTTACATTATTAGTGTAGTGCTAATATACAGTGACTGAAAATTTTGAGTGAGAACAAGGGGCTTACCAGGCACAATAAGCATCGCCACAGAGAAGCTGGCGCTTGAAAAATGCCGTACAAAGACCGAGAGCTCCCTTTTCCTCTTCCTCAGACTCTAAATTACAAATCATGTCCAGAGCCTCTTTGCAGTCAACCTCCTTTATCTGCCAAACAGAATGGAGAGAATTTAGGTTATAATTTAGGTGTATATATATATATATATATACACTGACAGCCCTAATATATATATATATATATATATATATA
>NW_015663513.1:291324-292835 GCF_001515625.1 Sinocyclocheilus rhinocerous
TAGCTTGTGCCAACAGTTGTACACAGAAGCAGCTCCGGGCTGATGATGTATGAGGACGGCATTGCGCATGCGCTGATGAGTCTCATGAAAACCAACGTTTGTTAACAGGAACAAAGGAAGCAAAGTTTCCTTACTTTAGCAAAGGAAAACCAGTCTCCTCTTGGCTTATATCGAAATCCTCTGACATTCTTCTTCACAAATCCTCGTTTTGTACTTCTAATTTGTGACTGTTGTTTTGTTTTCTCCCCTGCACTTCCACGTTTGTCACTTCTGAGCGGTGCATGCGCAAAGCCGACCTCATACCTGAGGGTGAGTAATTTATGGGCTAATTTTAATTTTTGGGTGTACTAACCCTTTAAGTAAATTATCTTCTTTTATGTTCCATTTATGTAAGGCCGTTGTAGTCTAAATGTTTACAGTCATGGCCAGAAGTTTTGGCAGTGACAGAAATTTTGTTTTGCAAAGTTTGCTGCTTAAGCTGTTGTGGTGTTCATTCACATTGTTTCTAGATTATCGTGTAGAGTGATCAGATACATTTTAAATAATTGCTAAAAGCTTTATTGGCCAAAAAAATGAACTTTTCACAAAAATACAAATTTCACAGTTTTTTGATCCTGACACAAAATGACTAGCTAACATTAATTGACTAATCATATCAGCAGCAAATGTGAAAGTGTGAATGAGTACTAGTCAGGTTAATCACTATCATACTAATTAGATTGTAAGAGCAGACTGATTGCTATAAAAGGAGGGAAGAAGCACTTCCAATCATTGTGTTCTTGTTAGCAATTCAAGAAGGGCAGCAAAGAAGCCACTTCTCTCCAAGAAAAACGTCAAGGACAGACTGAAATTCTGCAGGAAGGATTGGACAGCAGAAGACTGGTGCAAAGTTATTTTCTCTGATGAAGCTCCCTTCCAGCTATTTGGGACATCTGGAAAATCGATTGTTCGGAGAAGAAAAGGTAACCGCTACCATGAGTCATGTGTTGTGCCAACAGTGAAGCATCCTGAGACCATCCATGTGTGGGGTTGCTTTTCAACCAAGGGAGTGGGCTCTCTTATAATTCTGCCCCAAAACGCTGCCATGAATAAAGAATGGTATCAAAACGTCCTGCAAGAGCGAGTTCTTCCAATGATCCATGAGCAATTTGGTGATGATCCGTGAATTTTCCAGCATGATGGAGCACCATGTCACAAAGCAAGAGTGATAAAGAAGTGGCTCGAAGATCATTACATTGAAATTTTGGATCCGTGGCCAGGCAACTCCCCGGATCTCAATCCCATAGAGAACCTGTGGTCAGTCCTCAAAAGGCGAGTGGACAAGCAGAAGCCCACAAATTGTAAACAACCCCGAGAACTAATAAGGCAAGAATGGATCACCATCAGTCAGGATTTGGCCCAGAAGCTAATATCCAGCATGCCAAAGCGAATTGCAGAGGTTATGAAGAACAAGGGTAAACACTGTAAATATTGACTCATTATACTTTTTTGCCAATAAAAGCCTTTAAAAC
>NW_015663513.1:293807-295269 GCF_001515625.1 Sinocyclocheilus rhinocerous
TACAGATCTTCTTTATGCACCAAGAGCTTGTAACACTCCAAAGAGAAAAGAAAAATTTAAATCGCATCATATGACCCCTTTAACAGAGATCATTATTCCAGGCAAGCAAACAGTGTAACATAAAACACAGGGATTAAAGTTCCGTCGTTACGACAGATTTCCGTCAGTTCATAAAGACAGTCACTTGCTTCATTCCTGAATGATTCAGCCATTCGAACGAATCAACTGAATGAATGATTCCGTGATAAAATCAGTGACTTGCCGCCATCTGCTGGCGGATTTTGTTGCATTTTTAGCGTATAATTTCAGTTATTTGAATCATATTTCTGTATTCAAAATTTTATATTTAAAACATTAATCTCCACATGAATTTATAATACACAACATAATGTTCTTTTTAGCAACGTCATATGACCCCTTTAAAAAGATTATAAACATACATTTTTTAATTTGACATAGATGAAAATTATGATACTCCTGTAAGTCACTTTAAGGAGTCAAATGTCACCTCGTATTCAGGGGCGCGGAAGATGTGTTTGGTTGGGGGTGCTGTACGGGGGATGCTGTAGAGGCTATTTACACACAGTGCAAATAGCAATAGATACTATTTACACTAAGTGAAAATAGCATATTTTCTTAGCGATAGATGCTATTTACACTAAGTGAAAATAGCAGTATTTTTTTGTGATATCATATGCTATTTGCACTAAGTGCAAATAGCTATAGATTCTATTTATATGTTACAATTACTTATTGCAAATAGTGGCAATTATCTGCACCTCAGCATTGTAATACATTATAAAACAGTATGCAATAATAACTTGTGTAAATTTTTATTATAATTCACATTATTAAATGGATGCCACCTTATTGGGACAAAAGCCCTCCCTACACCTAACCTAACCCTATCCGATACTTTATCTTCAACTTTTTGATTATTTCCTTCATTTTTATTAAATAAATGCTTTTCTAATGTGATTTGAATTTGAAAAGGGAGAAAAAAAAGTTTGCCAAAAGGCAGATTCGAACCTGGGTCGATCGTGTCAAAAGGAACATGACACGCTTTACCATCTACACCACTGAATTTGAAGATTGATGACTGTCTTTTGTAATCTTGACTAGCCCAATCACACGTTGGTGGATGGAGTTAGTGCAAATAGCCTCTGCCAACAAGGCGGGTTATTTGCACTTAGTGTAAATAGACACTCCGATTTTTTTTTTTATTCCCAACAGTTAAACAGTTACCCACAGAAAAAAACAGGGGGTGCTGCAGCACCCCCACTTCCCGCGTCTATGCTCGTATTAGGAAGGCTAATTTTTGATCAGAATTTTTGATTATTGATCAGAAGGTGCTCCTAAATTTTTTAATTAGGAGGACAAGTGCTCCCAACTGAAATTATATGGTAAAAATGAAACTAAATCCGCCAGCAGGTGGCGGCAAGTCACTGATTTTATCACTGAT
>NW_015663513.1:296262-298153 GCF_001515625.1 Sinocyclocheilus rhinocerous
ACCTCGTATTAGGAAGGCTAATTTTTGATCAGAATTTTTGATTATTGATCAGAAGGTGCTCCTAAATTTTTTAATTAGGAGGACAAGCGCTCCTAATTACAAGAAGAAAAAAAACTGCTCTTAAACTGGGTATGTGACAGGTATGGCTGAGGAATGGGGTTTGGTCGATGAAAATTTTTCAATCAAAAGAGTTTTTTTTGCTTTAACCCCTGCAATATAATAAGAAGTAGAATAAGACAAATAAGTTACCAATCATATGAAATTAGTATTAATAAATTAATTTGTACTACAGAGGTGACACAGAAGAACACAAAAGTGGCTTGTAGGTACATTTTCAGATGTTTAATGAGGCTCAGAGGTAGCATGAGTGCAATTAAATTCATGAATTCATGTGGAGACTAATGTTTTAAATATACAATTTTGAATACAGAAATATGATTTAAATAAATGAAATTATACGCTAAAAATGAAACTAAATCCGCCAGCAGGTGGCGGCAAGTCACTGATTTGATCACTGAATCATTCATTCAATTGATTAGTTTTGAATGGCTGAATCATTCAGGAATGAAGCAAGTGACTGTTTTTATTAAGGAAATCTGTCGTAGCGACCAAACTTTAATCCCTGAAGAAGCAGCTCGAATGTCATTACATTGAAATTTTAGATCCGTGGCCAGGCAATTCCCCGGATCTCAATCCCATAGAGAACCTGTGGTCAGTTCTCAAAAGGCGAGTGGACAAGCAGAAGCCCACAAATTGTGATCAACTCCGAGAACTAATAAGGCAAGAATGAATCGCTATCAGTCAGGATTTGGCCCAGAAGCTAATATCTAGCATGCCAGACCGAATTGCAGAGGTTATGAAGAACAAATGTGAGTAAATATGAACTGTATTGTAATATTGAGTACATATTTAACAAGATGACACATCTAGATGATTGGGCATATATTGACCTATATTTCAGCTGTCTGCAACATATATTTCAAGTTGACAATAAATATTGTCCAGTAATTGCAATGTAAAAAAAAAATATATATATATATATATATACACACACACATGCACGCACGAAATTTTGTGAAATCACAAAATAAAATGCACACAAACCATTACTAATGAACACATTTGGTCCTGCTAACTTAGCAATTACAAAGCAAATACTTGGTTTTGTTTCCAACTGAAAAATTAAATGTGGAGTTATCTGCTTTAGCCAAAAAAAAAACAAACCAAAAAAAAACAACTGTAGGAATTATCTGCTTTTGCTAAAAAAAAAAAAAAAAATTTACAAGCAGAAGCCCACAAATTGTGATCAACTCCGAGAACTAATAAGGCAAGAATGAATCGCTATCAGTCAGGATTTGGCCCAGAAGCTAATATCTAGCATGCCAGACCGAATTGCAGAGGTTATGAAGAACAAGTGTCAACACTGTAAAAATATTGACTCATTATATAATTTTTAAAAATTATTTTTATTTAATATAATCATAATTTTTTGCCAATAAAAGCCTTTTAAAACTTATGATATGCTTATTGTTTTTCAGTAACCATTGAAACATGTGGAAAAATTATCTACAAATACTGAAGCAGCAAACTTTGCAAAACACAAAATTTATGTCACTACCAAAACTTTTGGCCATGACTGTATGTGTAATAAATTTTATGTTGAATCAAATAAAATATTTGTAATTTTGCTACTATTTGTAATGTCTACTTAATACTTTCTCATTTAACCCAAAAATAGCTTTAAATAATCTTTTGGGGGTATTTTCAAATGCCAAATGCAATTTGCGATTAATTAGATTAATTGACACATCATGTAATTAATTAGATAAAAAATTGTAATCGACTGACAGCCCTAATATATATATATATATATATATATATATATATACAC
>NW_015663513.1:298163-304800 GCF_001515625.1 Sinocyclocheilus rhinocerous
AAAAAAAAAAAATTTTTATGTTAAAAAAAATATACTTTTAATGAACTTTAATTTTGCAAGTTACCTGTATTTTTTTGTGTTATTATTAATCAAAACAACCCAAATGCAGTTTGATTGATATTACTTTGGAATGCACAATTAAAAAACATGATTTGTGAAAATCTACAAAAATGGAGTTATTTGTTTTTGCAAATAAACTCTTCATATATATAAAACACATTGTTCGATAATTTTTCACTGGGCCCTTAAAGTTTTTAAAATGCCCTCCTTGAGGGGAAAAACAATTGTGAATCCCGTATTTCCTCACTCTCATCTCGTTTTAAACCCAAAAGAAGTCCATTCATCTTTGGAACACATCATTATTGTCCATCCAACTTTCATGCATCAAAAAGTACAAAAACACTTGGTAAAAGTAAACCATATGAATTGAGTCTTCTAAAGAGACATGATTGCTTTATATGATGAACTGATTTTTTTTATTTTTTTATTCATACATAAACATTGAGCAATGCACATACACAGAGCTCATCAAATATGTTAAACAGAGAAGCCTAATGAGGTTTTGTCTTACACATCAAGAAAGTACAATTGTGATTCCATATTTACCATGTTTGATGAGCTTCATGCATGGGCGTTGATCAAGGATGAGAGAATATTAAAAATCTTCATTTGTGCTCCGAAGATGAACAAAAGCCTTCTGGGTTTGGAACAACATGAATAAATCATGACAATTTTAATTGTTGGGTGAACTAACCCTTCAACTAATAACAACACAGACCACAAGGCAAATCTTAAAGGGTCATAAAACCCTAAAACATATTTTAGTATTTCATGACAATGTCAGCAGCTCAGTCATACTTTTGTGATGTGTGAGAACATGACTGGTTCTTGTGCATCAAGCAAGCAAGTCTGTGTTTACCATATTTGATGTAGATGCACTGATCAGTGTTCATATCAGAATAAAAACCTTTATTAAATCTGTTCATCATATAAAGCGATCATGTCTCTTCAGAAGACTTGGATTAAACTGCTCAATTTATATGGATTACTTTTATTTCTTTATTTTTGAAGCCTCAAGTTTTTGGTGGAATGGACTGTCAATAGAGGGAAAGAAATTTCAGATTGCATTAAAAATACCCTCATTTGTGTTTCAAAGATGAACAAAAGTTTTGGATTAGTTTGGAACAGCATGAGGGTGAGGACAGTAACCCTTTAAGCATGATGGTGATTCCAACATGATGCAGAAACATGCAGGCCAAGATATTTGGATATGACTAAGATATTTTTGTATCAGAATCCCTGGCAAAAGTCAGGAAAAAAAAAAAAAAACTATAGAATGACTTGCCTGGAAAACATTTTTAAAAAAGTGTTCTAAACACAAACATGTTTTAAAGGCCTTTTAAGGACCCTAAGAGGTTACCGAAATGCTAAATTCAATAAATAATGGCAACTTGTCACAGAGGAGTACTTTTCAAGTACAGTCCACTCGGGCATACAGCTATAATTGTTATATTGTTATAACTCATACCATAAGGAACACAAATAGCCTGGTTATAATTTCAAATAAAACAAAAAATGTGAAAGAGCAGAAATAAAACTCTAAATATGCTTAAACTTCAGCAATAATGCAAAGTAGACAGACTTTTTTTTAAAAGACCCTTACCTCTTGCATAAGTTCTTCTTGCGGCTTTATTTCACAGAGACATACGAGGTAGATTGGTTTGAAGTTCTTTTTGCCTCCAAATTCTGGAAACTCTGCGCATGTCTTAGCTAGTCTTGCAGCTTTTTCCATATGCTTCTGTTTCATTAGGTGCTTTATACGCATATGAAGTAGTTCAGGTCCTTCTCGAGATAAAAACTCATGTACTATGGAAGACGCACATTCAATGAAGTTAACAACAATGGCAGTACAATTATAAATTAATGTTATTACCAAAATATGGAAATAATAAGGAAATAAGAACAAATAGAACATTCAAATAAGAAAGTTATAGACAGTAGAATACATTTCACCTTTCTGTACATTAATGATGTCACTTGAGAGAAGGCTACACAGCGTGGCATTGGACCACACACCATTCTCCTCTGCTAGAGTCAACAGGTTGTGAAGCTGTGAGTTTCCATGTGCCTGAAGAATGCCATGAGCCATCTGCATTAAGAGAAATCAACAACACACTCATAATACAAGCACTGTGGTGGTAAAGGGTCATCTAACTGGCCAAGCCCAAGGTTAAAATAAATACACAATAATTCCACAAAGAATTAAGGTTTTATTGTGATTGAAATCTTGGAAAAAAAACTTTAACTATGCATTAAAAGTTAAGCATTCAAAGTCCTTGAACATGCAAAACAATTACACACTGTCGGGTCTCGGGTCTGATCACCTGTTCCTTGCTGTCTCTGCGTGTGGGTGTTGTGTGTTGTTGTGCGTGGCTTGTTTTGACAGCTCGCCACGTGCGCATTTGTCAGTATGATTGTTTCCCCGCCCTCCTTTGTTTCTCTGCTCGCCTCTTGTTTCACACCAGGTTCTTATCATCTCATTAGCTTCCCCTTATAGCTCCTCGTGTTTCTCTGTCTTTTGTCAGATCGTTGAGAGTTATTCCCTTGTTCTGACTGTCATTGTTGGTATCGCTCACCAGTCCTGTCTTGTCTCGTTCAGGCTCCAGTGCTCGTAGATTCCAGTTTATTTTCCCGCACCTCTCTGTGCGTTCAGAAACCCGTGGGCTCCCTCCGGCATCCGCCTTCCCTGGGACTCTGCGGCCTCGTTGTTGGGCTGCTCAGCCTCTCGCTCGGATTAGCGAGCTGCCCCGCCGGCTTCGTCTCCACTGCCGCTGTTGCGGCTGGTTCCAGTCGCCGCCATCCACCCATCTGTGTGGTGGGAGATTCCACGCTCACACGAACTGTCCGCAGAGGCGCTCATTGCCCGTGGTGATGTATCTCTGTCATATATATCGTAATATATGGGTGGAAACCAGACACGAATGGAACGAATGGAAATGTCCACTGCATCCTGAGACAGGTTCTAATTTATTTTAACTTGACATGGTGCATTAAAAATAAATTTGAGTATTCGAGAAGACAAAATTACTAACATCCCTTGAAGTCGATTTAAAGCCTAATGAAACATTATTCCAGTAAAATAACTCCTGTTAAATTTTACTTCAGTAAAGTACAAATGTACTTTATTTTAATGTATATATGTTATTAAAATAGTAAGAGTGATTGGTGGATTTTTTTTGGCCATTCTATATACTCTATTCTACTGGGGTCTATGTCCTAGGGATTATAAACTATTAAGAGTCAACAACTTGAAACTTGAACTTGATGAAAATGTAATTATAAAGCAAATATGATTTTTATTTACATTAATCAATGTTTGTCATTAGTAATTTGCACTCAAACAGACACTCCAGCTCCAAGGATCTCTTGGTTTTTGGCTGATTTTGAGACAGACATGCACATGTAGTTACCATACCAAATTTTTAGATACCTTTGAAATCTCATGATTCTCAATATAAATTATTTTCAGTTAATATCGATCACTTCTATGCAGATGATATGCAAGTGTATCTTCTATGGGTGTAACGATGCACGTATTCATATTGAACCATTCGGTATGAGGCTTTTGGTTAGGTACACATTACAAACTGAATGATTCGTTGGACTAATAGCATAAAGTGTGTGAAATATAATGTTCTCAGTTCCACTGTGCTCAACAAGGCAGCCCAAACGACATAACAGGCAACGTGCTGTCTGCCCAGTGGCGTAGCGGACGGGCACGTAAAGCACGCACTGCGAAAGGACCCGCAACAACCTCCCCTTGCTGGGTTGCGTCGAAAGACGATGATCTTGTATCGACAATATTAAGAGGATTTGGCATTTTTAATTAATGTAGGCCTGTTACATTCTTATTTTTATCGGGCCTATTATTATTATGAGGTTACTTTTATTATTAAATTAAAACTACAATTAATTTGCCCCACAATATTACCGCATAACTGACACGCTGCGAGGATAATAAAAGATTAGTCTATTTACTCCTCAATTAAAATGTAAAAAAAAAAGGTCTTTTAAAACAGGTCTATTGTACAGTGAATTATAGGCTTATAATTAAAATGTTAACACTGCAGTCATCAATAAAAACAATGAAATAAAAAGCGTTAGCCTATTTCAAGCACAGACTTTCAAAAACAACCTGTTTAACACAAAATACATTTCTTCTAATTTTTTATCACTATGTACGGGCCACAAGAGAAATATTAAGAAATATTAAAACAGTTAGTTATATACCGTTCAGTATATGTTGAAGTAGATTCGTCTCTCGTCGTCTCTGAGAGATTATGTGGCATCAGATGGCGAATGCTCCGTCATTACTCTATCATTCTGTTTTTAGTTTCACTTACTGCAAAGTGAATTGACTGAGACGTTCACCGGCATAACTCTTGCACAAACTTTGCACATTGCTTATGTGATATCCATTGGCTCACCTTCATGGTTTAAAACAGAAATATTTCCAACACTGCGGCGCAAGCAATTACCGAACGTAATCCAATCACGTTGATGGATAAAAATAAAATTAAAATAAGCATGTAACGACCACAAACGGAGGAAAATAGCGGAGTAAAAGTACCGATACATCACTTAAAATGTACTCAAGTAAAAGTAAAAGTACACAATTTTTAAACTACTCAAAAAAGTACAATTACTGATAAAAACCACTTAATTACTGTAACGTGAGTATTTGAAATTCGTTACTTCACACCCCTGGACACTACCGTGTCATTTGCTGGGCTTTGTACAATCAATTAAATTATGGCTGTCGGTAAAATTTAAAAATCTGAATGAAGATAAAACTGAAGTTGTGTGATTTGGCCAATTTAGCCCCCTGTTGTAAGCTAGAAGTACGTAATCTAGTAATCTACTTTTTTCAACAGTTATCTCAAATTTGAGAAGCAGATTTATTGTGTGGTTAAGGCTGGCCACACACTAGAAGATTTTAAGGCCGATTTTAAGCTTGAATTACACCCCTGAATAATCAGGGGGTGTGGCCCGATTTGAGGTTTGTTGCAAAAGATTAAAAAAAAAAATTATTTATTGTATGGTGTCATTACAATTATTTAACTGCTCCCTATCGAGACGGAGCATCCCGAACTCAAATCGTAAATATCAAAGGTTTTATACAATTAAATTATGGCTAAAATATGGCAGTATCAAACATGTTTGATATTTACGACTCTTGATCTAGCTGCTTCTGACGTGATACCTGTGATAGCCAATGAAAGCGAGCAAGCATCCCCTACCAGATGTTGCGTGCTACTATAGCTGAAACTTAGCAGCCACAAAAATGCCACGAAAGCAGAATACATCACCCATATTCTTTTTTTATACTTTGTTTTCACTGTGAAACAGAACAGGAGAGCCAGCTGAAAATGTTGATTATTCTCCATTTGTTTTTCTTCTCTAGTCAAGTTTGATCTCGCGAGTCTCTGTGAGATCTTGTGTCACTGTGAAATCGTTCCTAGAGTCAACAAGTGTGTGGTCTCGCGGTCTGAAAGAATCATCTAGTGTGCGCGTTGTCACGGGACGACCAAACGACAGACACAGTGGGTGTGGCGTCAGGCCTCGGAGAGGCTTTTATTTACAAATAATAAACTGTGTCCAGATAAGGGAATAAAGTGTCCGAAATAAACAGGGGATCTGGTGTCCTCGTCATGCTGCGGGGTTAGTGAAGGTGGGGCAGTGTTCAGGAAGGAAGGGTCCAGGTAAGGGGCGGCGTTCAGACGATTATAAGGCTAAAAATCGTTTGAAACCGTCTTCATGTCTGTGGTCTGCCATGGTTTTAAAATTGGTTAAGATTTGAAAATCGTCTAGTGCAGGACTATTTAATTATCCAATCCGGCCCGCCAATCATCTTCATCCGGCCCGAGGGAAGAGGACACGCAGGTCGCACATACGCCTTGAATTGTTTTTGCACTAATTAGTTTGTCCACAAGGTGGCATCACTGGCCCGGGCCGTTGTTTTACAGCCAAAAAAGAAAAGGAAGAGTACCAACAACAACAACCTACCGGAGACCGCAACATCACAACATCACAACGTTGACAAGCGATTGTGTGAGGGGGTTATGAGATATCCACAACTCTAGTTTCAACGAGTATAAAGGCAGTGTTATCTGTCATAACTTCTGGCGAGAAATAGCGCAGACACTGGACGAAGATGATTATCAAATGGAGTAAATTTTGAAAGAAATCACTTTTCTGCTCATAGACTGTAGGTTCTGCTGTACGCATGCACTGAGCCGCTTCAGACGCTCTTCAACTGACAAAAACACACAATTATGCCAAAACTATAAAATACAATTTATAGTTTATGCGAAGATTGTTTTTAAGTTCATTTAAATTAAAAGTATTATTTTTCAGAGCCTACTAAATGTTAAAAATATAATGTTAAATGGCTATAATTAATGGCTAAAATTGAGATGAAAATGCAATTAATCGAGACATCAGTAGCAGTATTGGTATCAAAAATACTGGCCTTTGTTAATAATAGGCTACTTAGTAAAGAGATGCCATTAAACATATTTAAAATATGGGTTGTTTCTAGGGCTGCACGATTATGACAAAAATCATAACTGTCGAT
>NW_015663513.1:305155-305235 GCF_001515625.1 Sinocyclocheilus rhinocerous
TTACTTAATTATAATTGTAATCGCGATTAGAAATTTGATTAATTGTGTAGCCCTAGTTGTTTCTACATTATCTACATTAA
>NW_015663513.1:306787-307167 GCF_001515625.1 Sinocyclocheilus rhinocerous
TTTTTCAGAGCCTACTAAATGTTAAAAATATAATGTTAAATGGCTATAATTAATGGCTAAAATTGAGATGAAAATGCAATTAATCGAGACATCAGTAGCAGTATTGGTATCAAAAATACTGGCCTTTGTTAATAATAGGCTACTTAGTAAAGAGATGCCATTAAACATATTTAAAATATGGGTTGTTTCTAGGGCTGCACGATTATGACAAAAATCATAACTGTCGATTATTCCTTGAAATTGTAATTGCGACTATTAATCACGATTATCACAATTTATATTGAATGATGTTTATACCATTGTTTGATGCAACTGCATGCCGTATTTTATATGAAAATAAACAAGCTGAAAACACTAACTGAAAAACTTTTAGTGCTTTT
>NW_015663513.1:307835-309881 GCF_001515625.1 Sinocyclocheilus rhinocerous
GTTTGAACGATTACTTAATTGTGGCATCCATAATTGTAATCGCGATTAGAAATTTGATTAATTGTGTAGCCCTAGTTGTTTCTACATTAAGACAATATATTAATATGCAATTAATCATGATTAATTACAGAAAAATGTGATTAATTAGTTCATTTATTTTTCGACTGACAGACAGCACTAATGTTTTTTATAGATGTTGGTGTTGGTAATATTAGTTGCTTTTACTGCTGAATATGCATTCAAATTTAATTTCTAATTTTATAGGCCCCCCAGAAAGAGATCGGGATGGCCCACCTCACCCTTGGCTACCTTTAAATTTTCAATTCAATAATCCGGTCCTCAAATGAAACTAATTGAATAGCCCTGGTCTAGTGTGTGGCCAGCCTAAGTCCTGTTTTTATCATCTAAGATTAATAGCGAAGGTAAACCATTTTTGTTCATGCGTGATCTGGAATACGCTATTTGTAATTGAGTTTTTACAAGGTTAAGTTACTGTAACTTTCTATATGTTGGTATTAATAAACCATTGCTTAACCGCTTTCAACTGGATCAAAATGCTGCTGCTAGTCTTTTAGAAGGTACTCGTAAGAGAGACCATATTACTCCTGTTTTGAACTCTTTAAAATGGCTGCTGAACCATTATAGAATTAATTTAATATTTGGATTTTTGTTTATAAACCATTGAATGGCATGGCTCCACTGTATTTGGTGGAACTGATTGAAAACTATGAGCCAAGCTGAACAGCTGGCCTTAATGATTCCTAAAGCCCAGTTCAGACTACACAATTTTTGTTGATTACGATACGCGAGTTTTGACTCCTAAAATCATGTTGTGAACAAAAAACATGTCAGACTACACGTTGCTACCTGACCATTCTTTGCTTACTATCTTAAACGATGTGCGAGCTGTCATCGATACGGCAGGACTAGACAGAAGGTGACATGAACGTAAACAAACAATGTCTGTCTTGTCATCAGAAAAGCCCAAAAAAGAAAGAAAACATGAGAGTGGACACAAATCTGGATTGCATGAAAAGAACAGTATGGACTGTCAAAAAGAACTGAGGTAAAACGGCTTTAAAAAAAATGTGCAGATGTTATTTATAAATGGATTATTTGTAATCAATCATTAACATATTATTGTATGAATAGGTGATAGTTCAACCGTTCCCTATCATGTTTGGACTCCTTTTGCTCCCCATGATGTTGGTAATAATTTGAAAGAGGTTTGGTAAAGAAATATTGCATGGGTAAAATGTTAGACACTGTGGCCCTGTTTACACTTGATATTAAGATGCGTTTTGGTCGATCGGATCACAAGTGGACCACGCTGAATACAGGTGTAAACGGGGTGTGAAACGTTTTGAGCTTGTCCACTTTCGACCACTTCCAGAGGTAGTCGAAAATGCATTTGACCGGATTGCTTTCGTGGTGTAGACGCTGATGTGGTCGAATGCGTTCGAGCAGCCACAAAAGACCGCCTACTCTCCACCTACTGACCTAACACACGTGTAATCATTGCGAGATGTACAAGGACGCGAGCTTATCAGACGGGATTTAAACTTTGATAGGCCGAATCAGAAGTATTATTTTCTGATAACATGAAAAAGAAACAATGGATCCTCATGGATTGACATCCAGTGAGAACACAGAGAAAAGAAAAGTGAGACCACAGAGAAAACTTTACGACTCCTACTGTAACTGCAATACTGTATTGTGTTTGAGATGAGATGATGAGTGCGCGATAACTTTAGCCCTCCCACTCGTGTTTTGACGCCGACAGAGGGATCTGCCCATTTACCCTCCTCTTGACGTAATCAGCACCCCGGGGGGTAATTTGGTCAGAAGTGGTCGAAAGTGGACAGAAGAGACAGATTAAAATGCCAGGTGTAAACGGGTATGTGACTCCATTGTCCACTTGTGATCCAATCGACCAAAACGCATCTTAATACCAAGTGTAAACAGGGCCTGTTTAACTTTGTACTCCATTATATGCAAATGAGTTCCACACTAGGGCAGGCAACACCATTGCCACCTCAGACACGT
>NW_015663513.1:309912-315276 GCF_001515625.1 Sinocyclocheilus rhinocerous
GTTTGAACGATTACTTAATTGTGGCATCCATAATTGTAATCGCGATTAGAAATTTGATTAATTGTGTAGCCCTAGTTGTTTCTACATTAAGACAATATATTAATATGCAATTAATCATGATTAATTACAGAAAAATGTGATTAATTAGTTCATTTATTTTTCGACTGACAGACAGCACTAATGTTTTTTATAGATGTTGGTGTTGGTAATATTAGTTGCTTTTACTGCTGAATATGCATTCAAATTTAATTTCTAATTTTATAGGCCCCCCAGAAAGAGATCGGGATGGCCCACCTCACCCTTGGCTACCTTTAAATTTTCAATTCAATAATCCGGTCCTCAAATGAAACTAATTGAATAGCCCTGGTCTAGTGTGTGGCCAGCCTAAGTCCTGTTTTTATCATCTAAGATTAATAGCGAAGGTAAACCATTTTTGTTCATGCGTGATCTGGAATACGCTATTTGTAATTGAGTTTTTACAAGGTTAAGTTACTGTAACTTTCTATATGTTGGTATTAATAAACCATTGCTTAACCGCTTTCAACTGGATCAAAATGCTGCTGCTAGTCTTTTAGAAGGTACTCGTAAGAGAGACCATATTACTCCTGTTTTGAACTCTTTAAAATGGCTGCTGAACCATTATAGAATTAATTTAATATTTGGATTTTTGTTTATAAACCATTGAATGGCATGGCTCCACTGTATTTGGTGGAACTGATTGAAAACTATGAGCCAAGCTGAACAGCTGGCCTTAATGATTCCTAAAGCCCAGTTCAGACTACACAATTTTTGTTGATTACGATACGCGAGTTTTGACTCCTAAAATCATGTTGTGAACAAAAAACATGTCAGACTACACGTTGCTACCTGACCATTCTTTGCTTACTATCTTAAACGATGTGCGAGCTGTCATCGATACGGCAGGACTAGACAGAAGGTGACATGAACGTAAACAAACAATGTCTGTCTTGTCATCAGAAAAGCCCAAAAAAGAAAGAAAACATGAGAGTGGACACAAATCTGGATTGCATGAAAAGAACAGTATGGACTGTCAAAAAGAACTGAGGTAAAACGGCTTTAAAAAAAATGTGCAGATGTTATTTATAAATGGATTATTTGTAATCAATCATTAACATATTATTGTATGAATAGGTGATAGTTCAACCGTTCCCTATCATGTTTGGACTCCTTTTGCTCCCCATGATGTTGGTAATAATTTGAAAGAGGTTTGGTAAAGAAATATTGCATGGGTAAAATGTTAGACACTGTGGCCCTGTTTACACTTGATATTAAGATGCGTTTTGGTCGATCGGATCACAAGTGGACCACGCTGAATACAGGTGTAAACGGGGTGTGAAACGTTTTGAGCTTGTCCACTTTCGACCACTTCCAGAGGTAGTCGAAAATGCATTTGACCGGATTGCTTTCGTGGTGTAGACGCTGATGTGGTCGAATGCGTTCGAGCAGCCACAAAAGACCGCCTACTCTCCACCTACTGACCTAACACACGTGTAATCATTGCGAGATGTACAAGGACGCGAGCTTATCAGACGGGATTTAAACTTTGATAGGCCGAATCAGAAGTATTATTTTCTGATAACATGAAAAAGAAACAATGGATCCTCATGGATTGACATCCAGTGAGAACACAGAGAAAAGAAAAGTGAGACCACAGAGAAAACTTTACGACTCCTACTGTAACTGCAATACTGTATTGTGTTTGAGATGAGATGATGAGTGCGCGATAACTTTAGCCCTCCCACTCGTGTTTTGACGCCGACAGAGGGATCTGCCCATTTACCCTCCTCTTGACGTAATCAGCACCCCGGGGGGTAATTTGGTCAGAAGTGGTCGAAAGTGGACAGAAGAGACAGATTAAAATGCCAGGTGTAAACGGGTATGTGACTCCATTGTCCACTTGTGATCCAATCGACCAAAACGCATCTTAATACCAAGTGTAAACAGGGCCTGTTTAACTTTGTACTCCACTATATGCAAATGAGTTCCACACTAGGGCAGGCAACACCATTGCCACCTCAGACACGTGTCAGACAGTGGCCAATAACATATCTGGAATGGAGAGGCGCCAGATTCCAATCTCCTCCTCATCAGAAAGGGATAAAAGGATCCTTCCAACAGACGCTCCCTGTGAGTAGGGCAGGACGATATGGCCCAAATTTATATCACAATATATTTCTTAATTTCGGTCGATACGATATAATTCCGATATCGATATGAACACTATTAAAAAAAGCCTTATAAAAACTGCCAAGAACGCCCACAACAGATGTCTTTACCTACAAACTTATGAAAAATGTATTTGCCAAGTCTATGAAACCTCTTCCTATAAAACTATTTATTATAAAAAACAGCACAAATAAATTAATGTTCACCTTTTATTTGTATTTAGCCTTCATACAAACATGAAATGTGAAATCACTGTCAAATAAACATCTCAGACTCACCTTATTAATTATTAATATCTTTAACTTCAAACTATAGGCTAACATACCAGTCAAAAGTTTTGAACAGTAAGATTTTTAATGTTTTTTAAAGAATTCTCTTCTGCTCACCAAGCATGCATTTATTTGATCCGAAATATTTTTTACTATTTAAAATAACTGATTTCTATTAGGAAATATTTTAAAATGTAATTTATTCCTGTGATTTCAAAGCTGAATTTTTAGCATCATTACTCCAGTCACATGATTATATCGCGATACATATTGATATTGAATTATTGTCCAGCCCTAGTTCTGAGTCTCTGGTACATCCAAAGAGACAGTAGCAGATATATGCGTTCTGTGTTTCTGACCTGTGTGGTAGGAGGCAATAACAGATACAATGGTTCTGAGCTCCAATCCTGCGAGAGAAAGGACACTACCAGAAACAGCTAAAAAGTGCAAAAAACACACACAAAACTCAAATACATACGGAGGGAGGGGTACTAGCAGACCAATCACAGTGCTTACGGTCCACGTAGAATTGATGCACTGCTACATTTTTGGAGAGGTGCACGTCAGGCTACGCTGTAGCCTGCGCATACTATGCACAGCCTATGGCGTAGCTACGGTGTAGGTTCGACGCAAAAGCATAAATCAGCCTTAACTATAAACTTACCAAACCTCTTTCCTAAAGACCTTGGCTTAGTTTATACCTGCAGCCTATGTTTTCTAACCTGTTTAGCTAACATTTACTTGGGGTCAGCATTACAAATAATATATTTATCATATATTATTATTATTTATCATTAATTCCACCAGAGCCATTAAGTGGTTCCCATAAGCAACATTGCCATAGAAATCTCTTCCATTGCTACATTCAGCTCAACAGCACTGCATTTAGCCATTCTATGTTCACTCCATTTATTTGATTCTACAATTTATTTGGTATCTTCCTTCTTGTTTAGTTGTCTTTTATCTATTAGCAGTGCATATTCATTTACTGGTATTATCACTAGTTATTGTATTTACTCTTGCATATCTATTGTTAATAAAATTCATTAATCTTATTACAATTGTGTCTTTGTGTTGATGATCCAAGACTACTAGCTATCTAAACCACCAATCTTTCAGATAAATCAGTTGACCAACTCCTTCCAGTTTGTTAATCTCAAATTGTTTAACAGCTTGTGGGAAACACTGCCATATTGGCAAACAAAAGGGCCAACAAAACTGAGCACGATGCGAAAAAGCGAGGCGAATTGCCGACGAATGTTGCTTTCACACCAAGCGCAAAACGATTGATCGCCTTCTGCTAATTCACGACTGCACACTAGGTGGCACCGACAAGCAATGCATTTTTTCCTAATGTAGCCTATGTATCTCGTATAAAGCTTTTACATCGTTCGCTGCTCAACACAGCATTAAATTAGAATAAATAACTTTTGGTTCTTCATCAGAAACACAAACTTTAAACCATCATTGAGTGCTTGTAATAATTTGTGATTATGATCTAAAATGGCTTTTGATTCTATAATAGGCAGACGTGCAACTCTTTGCATGTTATAATAGACTGAATGCTACCTGCTTGTCATTTGTCATAAACATCCTTTATTGTTATAAAAATACCATGAGCTGCATAAAAACATATACAGAAAGTACACTGCTCAAAAGAACTTAAAGGAACACTTTTTAATGCGAGTATAGCATCAAGTCAATTAAACTCCTGGTATATTGATCTGGTCAGTTAAGTAGCAGAGGGGGTTGTTAATCAGTTTCAGCTGCTTTGGTGTTAATGAAATTAAAGTGACGTGACATGTCACGTGAAATTAGATGGGCAACAATGAGACGACCCCCAAAACAGGAATGGTTTTAAAGGGGTCATACGATGCTGCTAAAAATAACATTATTTTGTGTATTTGGTGTAATGAAATGTGTTTATGCGATTTAAGGTTAAAAAAACACATTAATTTACACATACTGTACATTATTGTTTCTCCTCTATGCCCCGCCTTTCTGAAACGCATCGAGAGAAAGCTCATCAGTCTGAAAAGCGAGGTGTGCTCTGATTGGCCAGCTATCCAGTGTTTGCCGTGTCTCCCAGCACAGTCTCAAGTAGGGATATGCCAGCATCAAATTTTCATGTTGCGATTAATTGATAATGCTTTTATCACAGTATACGGTATTATCACGGTATTGCAATTTAGTTGCAAAAAAGTGTTGTCATAATACAGTATAACAGGTTTAATAACTTTTTTCTTATAACAAAAATAACTGAACATTTAAATACAATAAACAATACACAAAAAATGTATAAAGTTAAACATTTTACACAGATTAAAGTGCAAAAGAATGATAAAGACCAATAGGTATCACTTTACAATAAGATCTCTTTAGTTAACCTTAGTTAATGCATTAACATTCACAATGAACAATAGCTACAGAAGTTATTAAGCTTTGTTAAAAAAAAAAAATATTTTTTATTAAAATAAATAGCCTATTAAGTCTAAATATTTAGGTATTTGGCGCTGTAATTAACACCATAGCAAATACACAAATCTGAATGGCTATTTAAATACGTCTATTTAAGAAACAGAAAGCTGTTTTGTTTACGTGGTTTCCGGGGTAACAGCTGCATTATATTTAGCACCATCTGCTGTCAGAGAGTGAATGTGCTTTCATTCATCTCATCCGTGCTTGTTTACATCAGAGTGCACACGCGTCTTTGACGCAGCATACAGCGGTGTTGTGCATTGTGACCAATTGATGGGAAAAGTATTCTTAAAATGCATTCAAAATTCTGAATAATTTATAGTGATGGAAAGTTCGGCTCTTTTCAAAGATTCGGCTCTTTTGGCTTGGCTCCCTTAGAAGAGCCGGCTCTTACGGCTCCCAAATGGCTCTTTATTTAGTATCACTCTGA
>NW_015663513.1:315505-315585 GCF_001515625.1 Sinocyclocheilus rhinocerous
ACATCACTAAGGGTGTTAACCACATTTTCTACTGTACTGATTGAGAGAGGAAATAGAGATTGACATAGAAGACATAGAAT
>NW_015663513.1:317921-318246 GCF_001515625.1 Sinocyclocheilus rhinocerous
ACGACATACACCGGTATTGCGGTATTTTAAAAATTCATATCATAAGAAAAATAAACACCGGTATTCGGTATGAACTGGTATACCACCCAGCACTATGCCAGAGCCCTACAAAATGACCTCCAGCAGGCCACTTGTGGGAATGTCTCTGACCAAACAATCAGAAACAGTCTTCATGAGGGTGGCCTGAGGGCCTGATGTCCTCTAGTGGGCCCTGTGCTCACTGCCCGGGACGTGGAGCTCGACTGGCATTTGCCATTGAACACCAGAATTGGCAGGTCCGTCACTGGCGCCCTGTGCTTTTCACAGATGAGAGACGGTTTAACCT
>NW_015663513.1:318636-345918 GCF_001515625.1 Sinocyclocheilus rhinocerous
CGTGGAGCTCGACTGGCATTTGCCATTGAACACCAGAATTGGCAGGTCCGTCACTGGCGCCCTGTGCTTTTCACAGATGAGAGCAGGTTCACCCTGAGCACATGTGACAGACATGAAAGGGTCTGGAGAAGCCGTGGAGAACGTTATGCTGCCTGTAACATCGTTCAGCATGATTGGTTTGGTGGTGGGTCAGTGATGGTCTGGGGAGGCACATCCACGGAGGGACGCACAGACCTCTTCAGGCTAGACAATGGCACACTGACTGCCATTAGATATCGGGATGAAATCCTTGGACCCATTGTCAGACCCTACGCTGGTGCAGTGGGCCCTGGGTTCCTCCTTGTGCACGACAATCTCTGGGACATTATGTTTCGGTCCATCCGACACCGTCAGGTTGCATCTCAGTGATGCCCTGGTCCGGATCTGGGAGGAAAAACCCCAGGACACAATCCGTTGTCTCATTAGGAGCATGTATATGGAAGGGCAAGAGATATGATTACATGATTGACAGGTCTAGAGTGAACTCGCATTCTAGAGTGGACTCATAACACTCATAACACGAGCGTTCGTGGAATAAAACTGACGGTGCTCTTTAGATCACATAATTCAGTGGAGAATTAATAGAAATGATATTGTGGACAGAACATGTGAGAATAAATCTGTTCTCAAATACCAACGATAACAAGAACTCAGCATCCACTCTCTTCTCTCATGCGGGATACTCTTCTTTGGTGTTTGTTTACACTTGTTTTCAAAACAGCGCCATCAATCTCACCCTTTTGTGCAACTGCAGCTGCCCCGGGCACGTGATATAAGCTTGAATCTAATTGGACGGCCTGTTTCACCGTGGAGCGACGGGGAAATAAATTTGACACAGGACCAAAAAAAATCTTCGCTTCTTTGCGGCGCAAATGATCACGCCTGGTGTGAATAGCCCCATTAGGGATCTATTGTTTCGGTTCAAAAGCGTCATCGCGCTGAACATTTGTGCTGATTTTCGCGTTCAGTGTGAAAAGGCTTTAACAGTCCTCGACTGGTGCTCTGAACTGAGCAAGGTGGGAATTGGTCATATGCAGGGTTGGGAATCGAAAATCGATTCCGATTCGAGAATCGGATACTTAAGGTCAGGAATCAGATACTTGTCAAATTAAAATTTAGATTCCTCCTATCGATTCCTATGCGCTTTTTTTTTTCTTCATCTGTGAGGATCGGACCTAGCAGCGATCTGCCAGGACCTTGCTCGCTAATATAAGCGCTCCAAAGTTTGGCTACATTTGCGATCAGAAAACAAAAAAGCTAAGTATAATATCTGTGATAGCTAAACATGTCGTGTTGAGGGTTTAAAAAAAAAAACTCAATTTATCCAGAATCATGCAGTTCTATTTTGCACACAAACAGCTCTTAAAGAGTCCGGTTTTTATGTAGCCTGTTGATTTTTGTTCATGGTATTCAGCTCCAATAAATGGTTTGCAAAAAAGAGACACAGGATAAATGTTTGATATCATTATTTAATCACATTGGAAAAGAAAAGAATCGGAATCGATAAGCAGAATCGGAATCGGAATTGATCAAATTCAAACGATACCCAACCCTAGTCATATACTCATTACCGCACCTTGAGTGACGTGTGACCCAAAAATCACAATGTCCTTGGTTACGTGAGATTTTTTTAAACTTTATTTACTACATAATAATTAATATTTCATGAAGACATTTGAGAGGCTGGTGTTGGCCTACTTGAAGGACATTAGTGGACCCTTGCTGGACCCCCTGCAGTTTGCTTACTGAGCAAACAGGTCTGTGGATGTTGCAGTCAACATGGGACTGCACTACTTCGTCCAACAGCTGGACAAACCAGGGACATATGCATGGATCCTGTTTGTGGACTTCAGATCCACTTTCAACACCATTATCCCAGATGCCCTTCTGAATAACACAGCTCTCTGTACCCACCTCCATCTGTCAGTGGATCACCAGCTTCCTGACAGACAGGCAGCAGCTAGTGAGGCTGGGAAAATTCACATCCAACACCCACACCATCAGCACTGGAGCTTCTCAGGGCTGCGTTCTCTCCCCACTGCTCTTCTCCCTCTACACAAATGATTGCACCTCAAAGACCCCTCTTTCAAACTCCTGAAGTTTGCAGATGACACTACTGTCATCGTTCTCATCCAGGACGATGACGAGTCTGCTTACAGACAAGAGGTTGAGCAGCTGGCTGTCCGGTGCAGTCACAACAACCTGAAGCTGAACACGCTCAAAACTGTGGAGATGATAGTGGACTTCGGAAGAAACCCCCTGTTCTCCGCCCACTCACCCCTTCTCCCTTCAGGCAGATGCTACAGATCTCTGTGCACTAGAACATCTAGGCATAAAAACTGTTTTATCCCCCATGCCATATTACCTGTGTTCTGTAATTAATTTCTGTAATTCATTCTCCATCTCTAATTACTGCCTCTTTCTCAAGTACTATGTAAATACATATGCACATCTCTTTATTTATAGAACTGTATATAGAGTAAACAATGCACAAATCTGTACATAAATCTTCTGTTCCAGATTTATACACATTATTATTATTATTTATTGTTAAGTCTTACTATTTAAATGTTTTCTGTTCTCATGTCAGATATTTATGTATGTATGTATGTCTGTACAATGCCATTCAAAATTTGGGATCAGTAAGATTTTTAATGCTTTTTAATGGAGTCTCTTGTGCTCATCAAGTCTGTATTTATTTGATCAAAAATACAGGAAAAAATGTAATATTGGGAGATATTATTTCAATTTCTAATATTGGTTTTCTCTTTTAATATACTTTAAAATATAATTAATTTATGTGATCAAAGCTGAATTTTCAGCATCATTACTCCAGTCTTCAGTGTCACATGATCCTTCAGAAATCATTCTAATATGCGGATTTATTATCAGTGCTGGAAACAGTTGTGCTGCTTCATGTTTTTTATTTTAGTTTTTTTGGAAACGGATACTTTTAATACAAATA
Source organism: Sinocyclocheilus rhinocerous (assembly GCF_001515625.1). Classification (NCBI taxonomy): domain Eukaryota; kingdom Metazoa; phylum Chordata; class Actinopteri; order Cypriniformes; family Cyprinidae; genus Sinocyclocheilus; species Sinocyclocheilus rhinocerous. Next base: position 321,641 of record NW_015663513.1, read on the forward strand.
AATACAGCCTTGATGAGCACAAGAAACTTCGATAAAAAATATAAAAAATCTTACTGATCCCAAACTTTTGAACGGTAGTGTATGTATATGTATGTATGCATGTACCAAGGGCACCTAAAAAACCCCACAACAAATTCCTTGTGTGTCTGTGCACACTTGGCAAATAAAGCTAATTCTGATTCTGACAAAAACTAGCACTTGGGCTGGGCGATATGACCTAAAATCAAAACCTCAATAAACGGAACACTTTACCTTGATTACGATTATTGAACAATTATTTTATTTATTTTTATTCTTTTTTTTTTTTTTGCCCTCAGTTCATTAAAGGTTTGTACTGTAAACTTACTCAACTATTAAAGGTGGGATATTTTTTTCTAATGAAAGAATGCATTTTTTATATTTGGGATTTTAAAATAATTGAAGGAAACAAACTATTTATGGCTATTTGTTGATTATTTCGAACAATTGAAATCAAAGCTTGCTTGAAATGAAGACGTCTTATGAAAAGTCACATTTCAGTTTAACTGTAAAAAGCAAGTTTCCAAAAAAAAAAAAAAAAAAAAAAAAAAAAATTTTTTTTTTTTCAAAAAAAAAAAAAAAAAAAAAAAAAAAAAAAAAAAAAAAAAAAAAAAAAAAAAAAAAAAAAAAAAAAAAAAAAAAAAAAAAAAAAAAAAAAAAAAAAAAAAAAAAAAAAAAAAAAAAAAAAAAAGGCACTGTAAATTGGAATCACTGTGTGAAATAGGGTGAAACTGCCAAGGCAAAAATGTGAGAAAAGCACCGAAAGTAGCTTGTCCAGCAATCTCAGATGAGTCTGTATAGGAAAGCTAATATCAGAATCCCTACATTTTTTGCAAACAAAATAAATGAATATTGCCATGTTAAAAGTAGCGAATAACCAGCATCTCTTGCAAACAAAATACATTTTAAATAATGCAATGTGAAAAATGGAAAATAAATAATAACTTGCATCTCCTGTAAACAAATGTTTTAAAATGTCTGGATCCAACCCTTACAAAGATCTGAGATGACCGAACACTTGAGAAGAGATGATGCCAACCCCCTAGAAGACCTCAGATCCCTGGAACAACATATAAAACTACCAAATTTTGCTTAATCGCAATGTTTAATCGCAATCGCAAAGTTTAATTACAACATATAATCATCGCAGTTAATAGTGTTCACCGTCTGTTTGATTACGTGTAATTTGTAATTATATGTATGATTTTTACTGTACATTTCTGCCATAGTCACCACTAATGCCCTACTCCTAAATATAATGTAGAAATGTAAAAATTTCTGTAAAGCTGCTTTGCAACGATTTGTATCGTGAAAATAATGAATGTAAATAGAACACTACTGATTAAGAGAAATAGCATGCCACAATCTCAAGGATCTTGTCATGTCACGCTATATACGCAACTATTTACTCTAGGTTACTACTGGTCATTCACACTGAAAACGTCATTGCATCTAAAACCACGAGACGCAGCGCTCAGGAACGGTTTTTTAAAAAAGCACAGCGCTGAATGCCTACTCTGCCATGTTGCTGTCAAATACAAAAGTTGCCATGCCAACCTGCTACTGCAAACAAAAGCTCGCAACTAGGGATGTCACGATACCAAAAATCTAGTAGTCGGTGTACCGATACCACTAAAATTACACGATACTCAACACCAAGTCGAAACCACGAGAAAAAATAACAATAATACTTAAACATTAACTCCTTTATTTAATATTACAAAAACACAACATTAGTGGCACTTGGCCTTCAAAATAATACACACGACACGCGCAAGTTTTAAATTATTTTAAAAATGAAAAGATACCATAAATATGAAATTAAAACCGCCAGTAGGTGGCAGCAAGTCACTGTTAGTTTGTCGCTACTTGGTACTTGTACTTTTTTTGTTTGTTTGTCCTGTCTTAAGCAATTTTTTCCCGATCAGCTTTACTAGGAACGAACTCCTGGACATCAGAAATAGCACACCAAATAACTTTCTGCCGACATTTGAGCATTCAGATGTTTTACTGGACATTTTAGTCGGAGGAGCTGCGTTTAGTGAAAACTGTAAAAAGATGGACTGCTGAAGCAGAGCAGGATTTACAGGCCTGCTTCGAACTTACTGATTGGAGTGTTTTTGAGGCTGCAGCTACTGATCTGTATGAGCTTACTGACACCGTGACATCCTACATCCATTTAACATTTTTGTTAAATGTTATTTAACATTTAAATAATGTTAAATAACATTAAATAACATATGCATGACTGCTTGAGGCAGTCATGCATATGCATGACTGCCTCAAGGCTGGCAGTCATGCATATGCTCTGGAACAGAGTAATATCGCGTTCACATCGCAGGCTTTGCGATTAGGAAATCGCAACGTCTCAAATCGCGATTTCGATTCGATTTATCGCACAGCCCTAGTTGTCAGTATGAATATTCTATGTGCAGCGCTCATGTTTATTTCATGAACTCATAATGTTAGCCTTTTGAAGTTTAATCGTCACACTCAGCCATATCGCAATTCTGGTCTTTCCGTCCTCAAATTTAAGACCTCTTGAAATCATAATGAAGACTTTCTTGTACAATTTAAGACTTTTTAAGGTCTTAAATTTGAGACTTTTTAAGACTTTTGCGCTCTCATTTAAATCTCACACAATCATTAGGGCTGGGCAAAAAAATAGATTTTTCGATATATCGTTTTTAAAAATGTGGTCGATTCAATATCGATTCTCAAAGGCCACGAATCGATTTTTTTCAATATTTATTTCCGCAAACATTTGCGACTGAAAACTACTGCGTGCGACTATGAAAATGTTTTTAGGAGCACCAGTGCGATTGACCCGATCATCATCATACTTGTGATTGCGCTCAGGGGAGCTTCAAATGTTTCTACGTGTTTTTGCAGCTTTGAGTAATGTATCACAGACATATCTCAAAATAACCTGATCCTGTTTGATCAAGGCATGCGACTGTTCTGACTTGTCCAATTTTCAGCATCAGTTTTTCATCTTGCATCAAAATTCTGTCTATTCATTGTATGCATTTGAAATATATAGTGGGGTTTTGTTTTATTGTACCCAAGTGTACCTAAAATAAAGTGTTTAATATACAGGTTTGTGGCTCTTAATTTCCTATTAATTAACCATTTGTAATCTTAAGTTCACTGTTCATTTTTTTTATAAATATAGGATTTGTATTAAATCTATATTCATTCATATAGTCAAATCGAATCGAAACCGAATATCGAATCGAAAATCGAAATCGAAATTGAATCGAATTGAGAGCTTGAAAATCGAAATCGAATCGAATTGGAACATCTGAATCGATACCCAGCCCTAACAATCATATTCATATATCATCACCATCTGCCACGTGTAGTTCTTATGTGTGCTTGTAGGCGTTTTTTTCTTCTTTTTTACACTCTGAGGACCGAGTGAAACACTTCCAGGCGTATGCTCTGCCTGCCCCCCATAAGTTCCAGAAGAATTGCAGCTTCTTACGTTACTGAAGAAAAACAAGTACCAACAGGATTTTAAAATGTTCATACCAACTTGGTACCTTAGTATCGGTTCTCGTGACATCCCTACTCGCAATGCTTGCCCCACCTCCGGGGTCTTCTGACTGGTCCACTGTTTTGGAACTGCCATTGATGAGCGGCGCTGCATGTAAAAGTTTAAATTAATTTAACGCACCACTCACGTGCGAGACACCGCAAAAGATGCGAACGCAATGGTCATACATGTCTGTATAGTGCTGACTACATGCACGGAAGTATGTTTTTAAGGGGAAAGTATTAATAGGATTAAAAAAACAACAACGAAATAACAGACATGGGAAAATTACATCAGTTAGAGGTTCGATTAATCGTCCAGCCCTAACTAGCAGTGCTATTTTTATAATCACGTCACTTCTTTATAATCATGGCACACAATATTTGTTTGTACGCATGCATAAATGTACAGTATGTGTATATGATTCTGTTCACTATGTGAATAAAAAATATCACATTATTCAGCTACTTCAGAGTGCAGCCATTCTAGCTGTTCCTGGCTTGCACAATAGCAGCCTCATGTGCACTGAGGTTGTGGCATTCAGCTGATAGCATAGAGATAAAATGTGCATTGAAAATATTTTTCAGTGTTTTGTAAACCCATAAAGTCCTTAACCAAGCCATCTGATATATATTTTTTATTTTGACCTCTTACCCAAGTTCTCTTAATAGTTCTTCCAATAAAAAAATAGTTATGTTATTGTGTGACGGGTGTGATTCAACGGTTAATAAAGCTGATCCTTTATCAAAATTTGATGCTTATATGAAGCTTATATGCAGGGCTTCTCTTTATAGTTCTTCCAATAAAATAATTGTTATGTTATTGTGTGACGGGTGTGATTCAACGGTTAATAAAGCTGATCCTTTATCAAAATTTGATGCTTATATGAAGCTTATATGCAGGGCTTCTCTTTATAGTTCCTCCAATAAAAAAATTGTTATGTTATTGTGTGACGGGTGTGATTCAACGGTTAATAAAGCTGATCCTTTATCAAAATTTGATGCTTATATGAAGCTTATATACCCAAGTTCTCTTAATAGTTCCTCCAATAAAAAAATTGTTATGTTATTGTGTGACGGGTGTGATTCAACGGTTAATAAAGCTGATCCTTTATCAAAATTTGATGCTTATATGAAGCTTATATGCAGGGCTTGACATTAAGCCTTGACATGTGCTTGTCCGGGGAAAAATTTTTGGCGTAAATGTAATTATCCATTCTAAAGCAATAGTCTCATCAGTGCTCTATGAGGTCTTACTTTAATCAGCAAATTTTTTATATTTGCCTAAAATTGATTTCTAGGACACTTTTTACCTTTATTAAGGGCAATAGTTTCCTAACCTTACTAAAAGTATGTGTCATAATTTACGTGAAATTCTTAAATTGTATCAATATATTCAGTTAGAATAATTAGACTCTGTATGGTTGTTACCATTCAAATGTAATCAGTATCAACAAACTCCATCTTTCCACTGCAGAGGAAACACTGAAGCTCCATCGAAAGTGCCATTTAGATGTATTTACACAGACTGTTTAATGAAGATAAGAGGTTCCATAAATGCATTTACCCAGTAAAATTACAAATGCATAAATAATGTTATAAGATTAATGTTTTACTTTTTTATCATATACAGTAAATATGAAATGTTGGAAAATGCAATGATACTTTTAAATATGAAACCAAACCACCAGTAGGTGGCGGCAAGTCACTGTCTTAATGAGTGAGTGAGTCACTGATTCAACCAATTCGTTCAAACGGCTAATTCAGTCAATAAATAAAGCAAGTGACTGGCTTTATGAATGGCTCACTGAATCATTGACTGAAATCAATTTGTTCAAATATGCTGAATCGTTCAGTAACGAAACACACCGCTGTGTGTTGCTCGGAGATGAGCGACTGTTCTGCTGTGGCTTTGCTTAGAACTATTTTCATTTGCAAAAATGGTCAATAATGTGTCAAAAATGTAAGTCAGTTAATATTAACTACTTGTTTATTGAACTACTGTTGTATAAAATCAATGTCTCATTTGCAATCGTGCTGGTGCTTGGTCATGTGGTCGTGTCGTGTGGCTTGGTCGCTTAGCTATATCATATGTTATATAGAATATTTATATATTTTTCTACCGCAGTATGTTTGTTCATGTCTGTTTCTTTGTGCGTGTTGTTGCGCCTATTAGTTTTGATTTCTCCGTGAGTCAGATAACGTTAGGCTGCATGAGCCTCAACTGACAATACATTTTCCGTTATGAGTCACCGTTTACACTGAAAGTAATAAAATCAGAATCATTCTCACCAAAGTTTCGGTGCTGCCCTAGTTATTGTTTGTTATTGATGTTTTATTCAGGTTACTTGTCCAGTCGGGGAAGTAAAATTTTCTTTCACTTGCCCCCTCACAAAATTCACTTGTCCCGGACAATGTCGAGCCCTGTTATATGCTTAATTGTATCATTCTGCCTCATAGTTTAATGATCTAGGTCCATCCATTAATTCCCCAGTCTCTGACCTTGACAGAAGATTGAAACTCTTCCCATAAGGCACCAGGGATTTGTTCAGAGAATGACAACAGAAGATTCAGACAGCTCCTAAGGAAACAAGAACATCTAATGAGTAAATACACTTACACTGTATTTAAAAATGACTCACTTGTTTACTGATGCACTCATTTTTAATTAGTGAACAGCATAGCAGGACACTATATGGTTAAATAGTGAACAAAAATCAGTAAGCAAATATGGACGTTAAGGTATATACATTGCACCCCAGAGAACTGCAGCTCTGCAGCAATTTGAACTAGAATTGCTGCACAGCTGAATGACATATTTAAAACAATAACGAATGACATAATGAGTTCTGTTAGCCACTAAACTCTCTCTGTATAAATGGAAAATACCACCCGTTCTGAAAACCAGGTACGTTGAACAGTTTCTAGACTTTGAAAACATGACACGACCATCAGCGTTAAGTCAGCATTATGCACTGGTCAGTGGAGGAGAATGAATATTTACTAAATATTTGTAAAATATATTTATCAACTTTCGTTTTAGGCATGTCATAAAAAAAACAAAAAAACAAACAAATGTAAAACCCAACAACTATACTCATAGTAGCTCCCTCTTCCACCCAAAATAATTAGTCTGAAAATGGTCAGACTGCACACTGCATCGCACAGAAAAAATACTAGGGTATAGTGTCTGATTTTGGACACAGCTTTAGTCTCCCATATGCTCCTATGTGAAAATTGAAATATATTTGTATATTTGTGGCACGGGATTGAAGGTATGGCGCATAGTTTTTCTTATTTCCACAGGTTCAGCACTTATAATGCAGGAATTTCCCCAAACATTTATTCACTAAAGCATGTAAGCTGAAAGAGCAAATGAATACACAGATTATCAGATCAAATCAGTAGTTTGACAATTTTCTGTGGGATGTTCACAAACAGTGTGACTGATTCTCTCTCAATACAATGCAAAAATGGTTTTCACATCACCACATTACGCATACACTGCAAGTAGCACGCTGTGATACTTCCAGCATGAAAGACATTTCCATTATTTCCATTATAACTGATTTTAAATTATTCAAGTACAAGACGAAGCAAAAGAAAAGAGAAAAACAGTCCTTAGTAAAAACACACCGCCATGTTCAGAGCTGCTTTTGATGTGTGTCGTGGGTTTCATGATAACAGAGATGGAATGTAAACACAATTTACACGATTAAAAGTGCATGAAAATCTGAATAAATCTCCTATAATAACTTACAGTGTTATCATCGAGGCTGAGAAAAGAACAAAACGCTGCAGTCAAACAGGTAAATGCCGTTATCGCTGTTTTCCATGTTCGTGGAGTAAATATGTTTACATGGCTTTTTAAAAATGCTGGGTAGCCGGTGTTTCATATGCGTTTGTCTAATCAACGTACACTGCGTCACTGGTAGTTCATATAGAACTGTTTTAGACCCTACTCTGAAGTAGGAGCTAATTTAGTTTTCCCAAACAGAGTTCCTAGAACTAAATACATTCCTAGTTCCTGCGGTGCAAACAGACCAAAAAGCAGAATCTTCCGTCAATAGTTCTAGAAACCATGAATAGGTTCCTCCGGTGCGAAAGCGCCTAATATATCATTAGGGGACATGGGTATTAATTTAATGCTTTTTCAAAATGACTCTCAAAATGATGCTAGCTGTTGACTTGCATTTTAGGAATCAACACCATGGTTTCAGCTAAAAAGCTTTAATATTGTACTGAAGAAAAAAAGTCATCTACTTCATTTTATTTATATGTTTATTCTATTGCTTGTAATTAGTTTATTTTTTCTTATTTTATCACTGTTTACTTATTTGAATTTAAATTAAATTCAAAGTTTGAAATGAATCAAGTGTAAGCTACTGCGCAACAAAATGTAATTGTACACATTTTTTAATTTCTGTAAGTATATTTCTAACAATTTAAATATGAATCAACACAAAATTATATAAATTGTAAAAACACATACTTTGAATGATTAAACATTTAGGTGAGAAAATTTTTTTTTTAATTAAATTAAAATGCCTAAAAATAAAATAAAAACCCTCCCCCCTCAAATTAACGCTTGGAAATCATATTTCACATCTTGAAATCCATCTACAGCCAGCTGTGCATTACTTTACCATTGGTCCCTTCTGCAGGTTAAGTTCAACTTTGTAATCAGTATTACAATCATCTTTGTACTTTGTTAATATTTAAGTGATTTCTTAAAAGTGAATTAGGATGTGATCTTGACCATTTTTTCCACTGAAGAAAAAAAAAAAGATAATTTTACTTTCACAATGAGCTACACATTTGTATGTTAAATATTCTTCCAAATCTCAGGATTTTAAAACTTTAAAGATGATATTATATAATCACTCCACATTTCACCAGGTGACAATGAATTTATTACATTTTTCTAAGGTTTTTTGAATTGACCCACTTAGTGGACATGACTTGGCAAAGACGACTACAAAAGGGGTTTCAGAGCAAACAGTAAAATCATTCAATAAGTCATAAGTCACTCGCGAGCTACTAGTAGCTCTTGGCCTGATTGGTGGTAGCTCGCCAAGACGTTTTCATCTAATCAGAGTGAGATAATATACACAGGTCCGACTCCCTCCAATGCAAATAATTTTTTTTGTTTTTGTTTTGACATATTGGCCGTGAGGTTATTTTAATGATCCCATTTAGTATTCTAATTATCATTAAACTGGCATTTGATCCTCGCAATTTGAAAAATCCAGGTTAATAATGTGTCAACACCAGACACAACAGTTGTCGTGTCGTGCCACAGTCGGTCTACACTGGACACGACAAAGCGACCCTTGCAGATCATTTGTAATTTGTGTCAGTTCATCATAAATAGAATGAAGCATTAGTTTAGTGTTGGGGATCTGTTGTGTTGCGTCGTGTCGCTCCGCACCGCATCCAGTGTAGACAGCATCACTGATCATAATGGGTTCTACTGTATTCTGTCGTGTCGCTCCGTTCACGTCCAGTGTAGACACGTGTAAAAGAGTCCCACGCAGGTGTAACACGCAGAGTAGGTTTCGTTTTGTGTGAAAATATGATGGAAGGCAGACTGCTGAGAGAAACTCCATGAAAATGTGTGATTGAATGAATTGTATGAATGCATAAGGAGGAATCGGCTATCTTCAGAAAAGTTTCGCTGTCATTTTCTTTTCATTTTCCCACTGTGTTTCTGCTGTTCCATAAGCACCACCAGCTGTTAAACTGTGGATTTACATTTTCATATTATCCCAAGTGTTGAGATTTTTAGAACGCATATTAGCTTATGTAGGACTGTTTATGGAGCAAATTTGGACTGCAACGATTCCTCGATTCTATTCGAGTATTAGATTTTTAAAAAATCATTGATTTCATTCTGCCCGTGTCGAGTAATCGTCAAAATACCGGAAGTGGCTCATTTCACGGACAAGAATCCATGAAATGCATTAGTAGACTGTTTTCCAAGGCTGCATGATATATTAAACCCATTTAAAAAATCATAATAAAGCATAATGCTATTGTGAATTCAGAAACGCTACAATTCAATTGAATAGATACTGTATATGCATTGCAGGTTTAATTATACAGTGCCGTGAAAAGGTTTTTGCCCCCTTCCTGTTTTTAAATTTTTTTGCATATTTGTCACACTTAAAAGATTCAGATCATCAAACCAATTTTAATATTACGCAAAGATCATGCAAATAAATACAAAATTTAGTTTTTAAATGATAATTTCATTTATTAAGGGAAAAAAGCTGTCCAAACCTACCTGGCCCTACGTGAAAAATTAATTGCCCCTCCTCTTAAATCATGAAAGAACTGTGATTAACCACATTATTTTAGAAAGCGCCAGGCAGGTTTGGACAGCTTTTTTCCCTTAATAAATGAAATCATAATTTCAAAACTGCAGTTTATATTTACTCAGGTTATCTTTGTGTAATATTAAAATTTGTTTGATGATCTGAATCTTTTAAGTGTGACAAATATGCAAACAATAAAAAAACCACTTTTTCACACCACTGTATATGAGCTTTAATTATGTACATGCATGTAGGTCACGTGTGCGTGTCAGAGCGGCTCCGTTCACAATAAATGCTGCTCCACACGAACTGCTATCATTTACATGTGTGGACTGTGGAGTGTCTCAAATTCCATCTCTGCATATTGTTATGAGTTTGGGTTTATTATAACGTTCATCTGGGAACGCAACGTGCGCCATTTCATCAGATTTGTAAGGTAAATCATTTAGAAACATATGCAAACCCAGGAGAATAAATCAATATCTTTCTCAATATGCTAACTGTTCACCGTGATTTCAAAATAAAAGCTCAAACCCTCACTCCGAGTTTACATGCTTTGATGTCCACATATTCAAGAAATTACAGTGGCTGTAGCATTTGTCGTGAAGAAATTGCCAAATAATAAAGTTTAGGTGGACATTTAAATTAAATAATGTTTAGTCAATATTAAACAAGGATTAGATCCCACAGTAAACTGTAAAAACAATCGTCAGGCTGTTGGCGCCCTCTGCAGGCATTTGTTATAATGCGTAATGTACGTTAGCTGTATTGTTTATAATACAGTATGTATTTTAACGGTTTTGTTCAATAAAACCATATGATTACTTGCTTTTGATATATTATTTGAACTAATTATTATTGCCTCATTACTATGTATTTTAAGTAATTTTAAAAGCTATTGCTCGCTTAGATCTATTTTTACTACCACAAAAAAATAATTATAATGATCAAATTACTCGATTAATCGTCAAAATAATCAACAGATTACTTGATTACCAAAATAATCGTTAGTGACAGCCCTAGAGCAGATAAAATATAATTTATCATCTTGAACCATCCTTTCATATATAAAAATTATTTAAAAGGCTGAAATGTAATATTTAATTGCTTCTATTGTCCTCATTTGTAAGTCGTTTTGGTTAAAAGCATCTGCTAAACAACTAAATGTAAATGTACACAATTTTTTTGGTCAAAACTTTATTTCAACATGTAGTACATGTCAGTAGATAACATGTTATGAATATTTATGCAAACAAAAAGTGCATAGTGCTCCTACTTTTTATTGGTTTTCGGCATAAAACTTGATTTCAGTGTGTATCCAGCACATTTTAACATGTATTATACCATGTTATACCATGTATAACAGTTTGGATTGATACATTATTTAAGAGATTTATGTATTGGATAACATGGGTAGCTCTAGTCCACTTTCATTTTTAAAAAGTCGCTCTCGAATGAAAAAAGGTTGGAGACCTCTGGTTTAATTTAACCTTTAGTTTTAATGTGTTAAAACCCTCATATTCAGTTCAAGTGATACTAAAAATAAATAAATAAATAGATAAATAAATAGGGATGCACGATATTATCGGATATTAGATCACGTCAACGGTGCAATTAGATCACGTCAGCATTGTGGCTCATTCTTGAAGCAAAGTTTTGCCTGAATGGTGATTGGATTCACTGTTTTGATCGCTTCATTTAAACTGAGAATTAGGGCTGAACGATTTTGGAAAAGAATCTAATTGCGATTTTTTTTACTAATATTGCAATTGCGATTTAATATGCAATTATTTTTAAAGCTCTTTATGTTATGTATTATTCAACAAAGACAAGCTATAAATCATTGTATAGTATGACCAACACACTATTAGATAGATTAAACATAAATGTTTTTTTCTGTTGGCCAGGCCTATATGTTACGATGAAATTAGGTGATGCATGAATTGATATGAATGACATTTTTATTTAACAAATACAATCACAGTATAGTGTACGGTGGCCGAGAAGTGCTAAACAAATCACAATTCTGAAAACAAAATAAATTACAAACGCAAATGCAAGTCTAAAAAACAGAAATCATAATTTCAAAACTGCAGTTTATATTTACTCAGGTTATCTTTGTGTAATATTAAAATTTGTTTGATGATCTGAATCTTTTAAGTGTGACAAATATGCAAACAATAAAAAAACCACTTTTTCACACCACTGTATATGAGCTTTAATTATGTACATGCATGTAGGTCACGTGTGCGTGTCAGAGCGGCTCCGTTCACAATAAATGCTGCTCCACACGAACTGCTATCATTTACATGTGTGGACTGTGGAGTGTCTCAAATTCCATCTCTGCATGTTGTTGTGAGTTTGGGTTTATTATAACGTTCATCTGGGAACGCAACGTGCGCCATTTCATCAGATTTGTAAGGTAAATCATTTAGAAACATATGCAAACCCAGGAGAATAAATCAATATCTTTCTCAATATGCTAACTGTTCACCGTGATTTCAAAATAAAAGCTCAAACCCTCACTCCGAGTTTACATGCTTTGATGTCCACATATTCAAGAAATTACAGTGGCTGTAGCATTTGTCGTGAAGAAATTGCCAAATAATAAAGTTTAGGTGGACATTTAAATTAAATAATGTTTAGTCAATATTAAACAAGGATTAGATCCCACAGTAAACTGTAAAAACAATCGTCAGGCTGTTGGCGCCCTCTGCAGGCATTTGTTATAATGCGTAATGTACGTTAGCTGTATTGTTTATAATACAGTATGTATTTTAACGGTTTTGTTCAATAAAACCATATGATTACTTGCTTTTGATATATTATTTGAACTAATTATTATTGCCTCATTACTATGTATTTTAAGTAATTTTAAAAGCTATTGCTCGCTTAGATCTATTTTTACTACCACAAAAAAATAATTATAATGATCAAATTACTCGATTAATCGTCAAAATAATCAACAGATTACTTGATTACCAAAATAATCGTTAGTGACAGCCCTAGAGCAGATAAAATATAATTTATCATCTTGAACCATCCTTTCATATATAAAAATTATTTAAAAGGCTGAAATGTAATATTTAATTGCTTCTATTGTCCTCATTTGTAAGTCGTTTTGGTTAAAAGCATCTGCTAAACAACTAAATGTAAATGTACACAATTTTTTTGGTCAAAACTTTATTTCAACATGTAGTACATGTCAGTAGATAACATGTTATGAATATTTATGCAAACAAAAAGTGCATAGTGCTCCTACTTTTTATTGGTTTTCGGCATAAAACTTGATTTCAGTGTGTATCCAGCACATTTTAACATGTATTATACCATGTTATACCATGTATAACAGTTTGGATTGATACATTATTTAAGAGATTTATGTATTGGATAACATGGGTAGCTCTAGTCCACTTTCATTTTTAAAAAGTCGCTCTCGAATGAAAAAAGGTTGGAGACCTCTGGTTTAATTTAACCTTTAGTTTTAATGTGTTAAAACCCTCATATTCAGTTCAAGTGATACTAAAAATAAATAAATAAATAGATAAATAAATAGGGATGCACGATATTATCGGATATTAGATCACGTCAACGGTGCAATTAGATCACGTCAGCATTGTGGCTCATTCTTGAAGCAAAGTTTTGCCTGAATGGTGATTGGATTCACTGTTTTGATCGCTTCATTTAAACTGAGAATTAGGGCTGAACGATTTTGGAAAAGAATCTAATTGCGATTTTTTTTACTAATATTGCAATTGCGATTTAATATGCAATTATTTTTAAAGCTCTTTATGTTATGTATTATTCAACAAAGACAAGCTATAAATCATTGTATAGTATGACCAACACACTATTAGATAGATTAAACATAAATGTTTTTTTCTGTTGGCCAGGCCTATATGTCCGCCCCCCCCTCTTTCCCAAATCCCCATCCCACCTCAGACTACCAAATAATTTCACTAAACATTATGAAAAATTAATGCTTTTCTTAATTTAAAAAACCTACAGTGGAAAAAAAACATCTGCATCACTTGAAACATTGAAAAATAGCATAGAGAGAATAAATGTTATTTTTATTATTCTCTCTGTTATTTATTTATTTATTTTTTGTGGGTTTCATGCTGTCCGCTAAGGCATAGGACAAAAAAATCACGGCACGACGCGACACGACAAAACCCCGACATTAAACTCATGCCTTGTTCTATTTATGATGTACTGACACAAAGATAAAATGATTTGCAACGGTCGCTTTGTCGCGTCCAGTGTAGAGCTGTTGCGGCGCGACAACTGTAGCGTCCGGTACAGACATGGTGAGTGAAGCCGAGAGCAAGATATGCCTCGTCATATTTTCTGCATTTAGCTTTTAAATGACCAGCACCTGCCTGGGTCTGTGCGACTTCATCTATGGCTTTTCTCTTCCCTTTCACAAACCGATCCATCTCCCATTCTAAGTTACGTTTTTTGGCTGTTTACTGTTTTATTTATTTTCTTTTTCTGCTGAAAAGACTCCAGGGGGTAAAATACATGTTTTTTGGAGGGGTTCCCCAAACCGCGGACTTGGCAACACTGTAGCGTGCCAACTTGATGCTTCCTCTGAAGACTGCTTAGATGTGTTCGACTTGAAGCGCTACTTAGACCGATCGGTGTGTGTCATCTGCGAGACTGCGAGAGCTATAAGAGAGCGGACGTCTCCTTATGCTTTCTCTCGCCGTACTTTGATGTCATACACCGATCGATCTTCAAGTCGAACACACCTCTTTACTCTCGGCGTTTTCGCACCGCCGGAACTGGGTGCGATTTTAGTACTGGACTGCCTTTTACGAGAACCAAATTAGTTCCAAAACGCCCTCACCCGCCATGATTCAAAACACCGTGTAAACATACTGTAAACATTGTGTCAAATTATTTCGCAAGTATGGAGAACAGCGATAGATGGACGGACGCTGAAGTGCAGGCACTTGTAGCAAATGTAGCACTGCCAGTTGTCGTTAAACATTCTTAGTCCGGCTAACGTCACTTCCTAGTACACACTGTCGGTGCGAATGCAACCCTTTAAATGGTACTGGGAAATAGTTCGAGCAAAATCGTCCCAGTACTTTAGTACTGTACATTTAGTTCTGGAACTAAAGCGGTGCGAAAGGCCCTATAGAGTAAACAGTAATAGCACGTGCAGCGGTAGCCTCCAGCGGGTCCTAATGTCTGCTCAGTAAGGAGTTTTAATTCCGTAGGGGGCGCTGTTGGCCCACTTCTAATAAAATGAAAGCAAAATGCACAAATAATATTTAGACTGTGTTTCTAATTAAATAAAGCAGTAATTGATGCCATAAAATCATGAGTATGTTTTGATTTAAAGGTCAGAAGCTATAGCTTACATGAACAAAAAAAAATAAGACGACCGCGTTTTTTCAGATGTATTTCCAAGAAAAAAACATCGTCTTATATTCGGGACAATACGGTATATATCGGTATCGGTATCGGCCAAAATGAGTTGAAAATTATCCGGATATCGGCAAAAATCCAATATCATGCATCCCTATAAAAAACCTCAAAAAAGAGAACAAGCATGCAAAGCTATTGTGATATATCAATACAGAGAGAATACCAATGAAAAATATACTCACCATGACAACTTCTCCAGCACATCTGTGACGTGTTCACATTCAGGGCTGAGGAACGGGCTGGCCTCAGCACAACACATTATAGCTACTGTATACATCTCCAAAAGAGGAAGCGGATCTTCATCTGGTCTCCACTGACATCCATGATGCATCAAAACCTGCATGAAAAAAAGAGCCATAAATATATGGTCCAGCCCAAAGCCATTTCCAACAAAGGGATGTAACAGTAGTAAGAGTAATAATGAAATATGGTACATGCTAGATCGGACAAAACAGCAGTGATTTATATGATATGCAAATTAAAAATTTTCAAATCATATATTGATAGGATCCTAGCATGATTTATTGAATCTGTTGGTCAAAGAATTTTGTCACAAACTGATAAATAATGAATTGAGAACAGCAGTTTTCTTCAATAAAAGAGAGAACAATTAAAACACTGTCTCTTTAAGTTACATCTGCTGAGTTTTTATATAGATAACGGTTATAGGATTATATATAACATACATATTTTTTTCCCCTGAGTAAAAGTACAGGCTGCTGCTGCTGCTGCTACAATAAGCTAATGAGTTAGCCATCAGGAGCAGTTGACCATACCATACAAACAAACGGCATGACTGCAAGATTTAATGATTTTAAAAAACAATCATGCTTCATCTCTCCATCACACAGCTTTCTGTGTTTTACCCATCACATTTATAAATGACTGTATTATTATTGTTAGTTTTGTTATCGTTGGTGCAGCGATGCAAACATGCAGCATCGTCCACGAACAAAGACTGATAGATTAAAACGCATGAATAAAGTCGTACTTGACAGAAATCCTGACAAAAACTATTGGAGGCATCTAGCGTCGACTCGGAGCTCCTTTTTAATTCAGAGATGAGATCCTGAAATTTGTGTCTGAGGGCCACAGCCTCAGTCGCGCTGCCCTCCTCCTCCGCCATCTTCGCTGCATTCACACCAGCCCAAATATCTCAAACTACTACGGCCAAGGCCTGATCCATATTCATGACCCGTGCATTCGCTATTAGATGGTTACCAATCAACGTCAGCACAACCTAATTAATATCCACAAGAAATCTGCATCACAGCAACGTTACCAAGCGATGTCTACGAGGCATATTTAATATTTATGATTGTGAAGCAGTCGCCATAGTAACTGATATGAAGTACATCAAAGCATCATAATTAATATTTATCACCGATTTTTCGTCATAGTAGTATTCGAAACTTCGCATTGCACACACTGTCTCAGCAATGGCGCAGGCGGTATGCGGGCGTCTCTTTTCACAGAAATTACTAAAGAAGAAAAATAATAACAATAATCACTATCGTTTCAATCTCATAAAAGAAACGATTTAAAGGAGAAAAAAAAACTTGAGATAATATTGTTTTTGCTAAGTGTATTCGTCTTATTAAGATTCAAGTGGCTTTATTGGCATGGCAAAAAAGGCTTTGCATTGGTAACAATAAATTACAGACATACACATTTACAGTTTTGATAAGAACAACGAAAATGAAACGACAAAAAAGTACACAATGATTTGGTTTCTTATTTAAATGTGTTGATCATTATGTGTTATTGTGTGGTTGGTGGTCCTGTTGCACTAGCTAATCTTTTATCATGACAGACAGGACATCACAATCCAGGTTTGCATATTTGCTGAGTTTCTCTCAGCATACGTGGGAGAATGTTCCTTTATGTCATCAGGTTCAAGTCTTGTTCATGGGTTTTGATTAAAATGTTCTTTACACTGAGAAAAAATGCTTCTTATAAGAACTATTTACTGAAAATTCTTCTTCCAAAATGGTTCTTCTAAGGCTTTAATCAATGCGAAAACCCACTTTGAAACTTTTGCGTGTAGGAATTTCAATCACCCTCAATCCATACAAAGGATAAAGCAAGTATAAAAGTGATGGAGAAAAGAAGAAACAAAGCATGTCACAAGCAATCATATTTTAAATTTAATATATGGATTTGAGTAAGATGACAAAATAAGTGAGCAATTACCAGCAAAAGAGGGCTTAAACTAATAACAAGCAGAGTGCAGTGATGGTGTTTTCTTGCATTTTATTAATGATAAAATATCACATTCTGTGCTCTTAAAATGTTGGTTGCAATAATGATTGCGCCCAAATATCTCAAACTACTACGGCCAAGGCCTGATCCAAATATTCATGACCCGTGCATTCGCTATTAGATGGTTACCAATCAACGTCAGCACAACCTAATTAATATTCACAAGAAATCTGCATCACAGCAACGTTACCAAGCGATGTCTACGAGGCATATTTAATATTTATGATTGTGAAGCAGTCGCCATAGTAACTGATATGAAGTACATCAAAGCATCATAATTAATATTTATCACCGATTTTTCGTCATAGTAGTATTCGAAACTTCGCATTGCACACACTGTCTCAGCAATGGCGCAGGCGGTATGCGGGCGTCTCTTTTCACAGAAATTACTAAAGAAGAAAAATAATAACAATAATCACTATCGTTTCAATCTCATAAAAGAAACGATTTAAAGGAGAAAAAAAAACTTGAGATAATATTGTTTTTGCTAAGTGTATTCGTCTTATTAAGATTCAAGTGGCTTTATTGGCATGGCAAAAAAAGGCTTTGCATTGGTAACAATAAATTACAGACATACACATTTACAGTTTTGATAAGAACAACGAAAATGAAACGACAAAAAAGTACACAATGATTTGGTTTCTTATTTAAATGTGTTGATCATTATGTGTTATTGTGTGGTTGGTGGTCCTGTTGCACTAGCTAATCTTTTATCATGACAGACAGGACATCACAATCCAGGTTTGCATATTTGCTGAGTTTCTCTCAGCATACGTGGGAGAATGTTCCTTTATGTCATCAGGTTCAAGTCTTGTTCATGGGTTTTGATTAAAATGTTCTTTACACTGAGAAAAAATGCTTCTTATAAGAACTATTTACTGAAAATTCTTCTTCCAAAATGGTTCTTCTAAGGCTTTAATCAATGCGAAAACCCACTTTGAAACTTTTGCGTGTAGGAATTTCAATCACCCTCAATCCATACAAAGGATAAAGCAAGTATAAAAGTGATGGAGAAAAGAAGAAACAAAGCATGTCACAAGCAATCATATTTTAAATTTAATATATGGATTTGAGTAAGATGACAAAATAAGTGAGCAATTACCAGCAAAAGAGGGCTTAAACTAATAACAAGCAGAGTGCAGTGATGGTGTTTTCTTGCATTTTATTAATGATAAAATATCACATTCTGTGCTCTTAAAATGTTGGTTGCAATAATGATTGCAACCTTTTGGAAAAGAAGTGGTGGAAAAAACACCCAGCCTTGACAATTTACATGGTAGAAAAGTAAATATGCACAGCTAACAAAATTCTAATAAGTGGCGTAAAATGACAGGTAGACGGGAATATAACTAGTTTTAGGCAAACACAAGCAAATCTTGAATGTCACAATGTTTTTTTAAGACTTATGATAGTAGCAGGTGCTGCAGTGGCAGTCTGTGTGGTTCACTAGTTTGACATCATTGACAAGCACCTACAAATAAATACAAAAACAATATTTGTTATATACTCAAGAGTAAAATAATATAATGAAACATAATATTACAGCAATAGCAGTTATGAATGCACATTTTACCCGTTTAACTTCTTTGGCTACACAGCATGTAGCTTCTGATGTGATATTTTTTGGAACAAGCATGGTTTTCTTGGACCTCAGGGGCGTGGGGTAAGCCCTAGAAAAGCAGCATCCCATACACTGATAGACAGGAGCTCCAGGTTTTGAGAAAATGTTGTTCTCCTTGAGTTTGCACTCCTCACATCCAACTTGTATAAAATAAAAATATAATAGTAAAGGAAATGGTCCCATATGAAGTATCAAAATTTAGTCATTGGTTAGCAACTTACAGTTATTCATATCATTTCTTGGATACAGTTGTCCAAGACGAATAAGCATAAAAAACAATAATATACTTGCTCCAGCATATCTTGTCCAAAACATGATGACTATAATAGAAGAAAAAAAGCTAAAAAGTGTACATACATTAGGCTACACAACTGCACTCATATTTTCAAAATACAAATATGTACACAGACCATTCTTTGTACAGTTTGCTACATTTGTACATTTTAAATGTATTTTTTAAGCTCATAAATATTTCATTTGAAAAATTACCTTTGTTCTTGACTTCCTGCGAGATGTGATCAATCTGTCTTCTCAGAAACAGGTATAGCTACCTTTTATACCTTGCTTGCGTCTGCCCCGTTTTGTGTGCGTGTGTGCATGACCAAGTGTGTGACTGTTCCCTTGCTGACCTTGTAATCCATTAGGTAAATGAAGTAAAGGACTGAATATGTACTGTAGTTTCAATGAACAATATTTTGTCTTTGAGACATCTGACTTTTATCGTTTACATTGTTGACTGAAAAAAAAACCCCACCCAGTTTGAATAGAAAAATTTGCTCTGCTGTTTTTTTTTATTTTTTTAATTCAAACCTTCAGATTGTTACATGATTTACGGACACAAAAATTATCCTGTAATTAATGCTGTCCTTAATCTCTTCTATAAACACACAGTATCAAGTGTCAAGGTTGAATGTTTGCTTTGCCTTCACTATCTCTCAATCTTTCCATCTGCAGCAAATCCACAAGACCTTGGTTTGGATTGTGCAGTTTCATGCCTGATGCAAAGGTAATTCAATATTTTCAATGCCAGATGGAGAGTCACATAAATAACAAACTGAGATTGTAGGAAATGACAATGGCAACATGCAGACATATTCCCAAAAAATGCACATGTTCTTTTTTCTATTTTATGCTACCGGATTTTCAACACTGCAGTTTATTTGAAGCCTTTGGTCTAGCTTTTGTGCTACTTTGTAAATTTATTGTTCTGCTTCCTTTTACGTTCTCCAGTGTACAAAGTCCTTTTTTTTTTTTTTAAGACCAAGTAAAGAAACTTTATAGAACAAATTTAAGTGAACACAACTTCCTTTTACGTTCTCCAGTGTACAAAGTCCTTTTTTTTTTTTTTAAGACAAAAAAGTAAAGAAACTTTATAGAACAAATTTAAGTGAACACAATACATCAACATTTTGCCTATAGGGAGCACATGATGAAAAACAACTTTCAACAGATCACCATTACTTTAAATTGTTTTACAAAAATGATGGCTTGAATATCTCTGCTCCTAACCACTAACTTATGTTTCTGATCAGACCCGTCAGCTATACCCCTTTATGACACTGCCGTTCCACTTGAGCTATGGATTCAAATACATGCAGTTTATTAGAACATATTCTTTTAGTCCTTCGACTTCAACATTTGATGTTCAATTCAATGTTACTTATAATTCCTTAATTATTCGTAAAAATTCACTAGCAATTTCGAAGCGAAAAAAGCTGGTGAACCATTTACTAAACACATGAGCAAAACTAACAAAAGCAGCACTGCAAATGCATTTTGCATGAATTCAAGTATTCTTCTATAAATCTGAAATTGAAACAGCAGTTCTAACAAACTATTTGTTGTCATTAATAATGGAAGTGACCACAAACTACAGTCAAAATCAACCAAATTACTCAATTAGTTTTTTTTTCTTTTGGAGACACTTAGGCTGGAACAAACATTTATCCAATCTAACTCCAAACTGCAAGATTCAGAAAAGGTGCATCTGCACATCTTTCTATGGTTACTGGCAGATGAATCAGCACATAACTGTCACTAATTTAAGCCACGGAGATATTATGCCTTCTCTTCACTTTAAAATGAATTGCAACAAGAAAACAATCCCTCATGCAATTTAATGCCATGACTTAAAACTTTCTGCTCCAATTGAATACCTTTTTAAGGCCAGAAAGTGTGAATTAAGACAGAAATGTGACAATTTTTATGTGACGACCCATGATCATGATTTGAGATTTAAATGATCAATTTAATCGATTTATCCTAACCTCATTTATAGACCACTTCCATTCTTTGCACTTCCTGACTGGATATAGAAAGCTAGCGTTAAGAGTTTTTTTTTTATTTTTTAAGAAAAACAAGCAGTTATAAAATGAATAGAGAGTGCAAGTGATAGAGGGTCAAGTGTTTTTTTGTTTTAAAAAAAAAGGAACAATATAGCGACGATCACTTGCAGAACGCAAGCTTCTAGAAGCCACATAAGTCTGACATAATAAATTTAGGTAAAGGGGTGCAGAGCCAGTGGTGGTTTTGTAGGCAAACAGTGCCTTGAATTTTATGCGAGCAGCTACTGGTAGCCAGTGCAAATTGATGAACAGAGGTATAACGTGTGTTCTTTTCGGCTCATTAAAGATTAATCTTGCTGCCGCGTTCTGGATTAATTGTAGAGGTTTGATAGAAATGGCTGGAAGACCTGCCAAGAGAGCATTGCAATAGTCCAGCCTGGATAGAACAAGAGCTTGAACAAGGAGTTGTGTTGCATGTTCTGAAAGAAAGGGCCTGATCTTCCTAATGTTGTATAAAGCAAATCTGCAGGATGGGGCAGTTTTAGCAATGTGGTCTGAGAAATTCAATGCTCAGTTAGTCCTATACAAGTATTTATAACAATGGTCACTGATTTGTGATAATTTTACACATACTGCTTGGCACACCAACGGAAATTTTAAGACAGGCATAAATCATTCCTTAGAACAGCAAAAGCAAGATAATAAAAAAAAAAATATTTAGCCAGTACAATGTCCCAGTAGCCTATTTTACATTTAATTGCATTCAAGTCATCCTGTGTGTAGTACTGCAGAACGTAAATATGGGTTTAGCCACAAGAAGCCAATGATAATTAACAATAATAATTCACAAACAACATAATAATTTGACAAACAAGGATACTGATAAATTTATCTATGGTGATTTTTATTTATGACAGCCTCCAAGCAGAAGGGATCCAACCAGATGTGTAAACAACTGACAGAGATGCCATTGTTAAGATGAAGACAAATAATAATAAAAAAAAATTCCTAAGATTCTCTGAACATAAAAGAGTGCCAGGGAGTGGCTTCAGGGGAAAGGTTCATTATTATTTAAAACTGCATTGGTGAGCTGTTAACATATTGCAATAGTTAAAGACTACTAGGCCAATTTAATATGTTTGATTAAATCAATATCATTGATGGGAGACACCAAATAATTTAAATCAATAACACATTAATATCAAGAAGAGGACATCCTAGATCACCGAAGTTTCCCACAACAGCCACCAGATTTGGACTAGTCATTTAGATTTGGATTAGTCATTTTCACTGGTTGCAGATCATTTTCCTCCTATATTTTCTCCACCTTTTAATTTCCTCTGATGTACTCTGAACTGCGGGGGATCTGGGATGCCAAAAACTTTATTGTACTGAGTTCTGAACATAATTCACAGGGGAAATCTTTTAAATGTAGAAGGTCCCCCACTTATCCACCAAACAAATTCTTACAAAAAAAAGAAAAAAAGAAAAACAAACAAACAAACAAACATCTACATCCGTGGTGCGCCATAATCATCTGGCATCCTCTCAATGTTATACCTGAAAAAAAATATAACAGTTATATTAATTTACACAAGTGACAAGATAATATTCTTCTGTTACAATAATCGGTTGACAATTTCAATCAATCGGTCGGACTTGAAGCAGTGCACGCCAGTTAGAAATTTTGTCCGACTTGAGATGGTGGCAATGCCATGTCACTGTAATGTATGCCATCAAAGTATTGTAAGAGCGATTTGAGAGCAGTTGGCTGCCTCAATCTGCACAGCTTCTCCAGAGGGACCATGTGTGTTTCATGTTATTCTGACACCTTCATTTCCGGTATTGCTCTCAAATCTGTGTTTTTATAATAGAACTAACTCATTTTATGCATCCCTAATACAAAAATAAAATAAAATACAATTTTAATGTTATATTAATAGTTTTGGCCTAGTTAAACTTTATTAATCTATATACAGGTGATTTATTAAGCAGTACTTAACATTTTGAACGAAAAGTGTTTGTTGCAAGTTAAAAAAGGTTCGAAATGTCTAACAAATATTGTATCTAATCCACTCAATCTATGAAAAAGTACACAAACACTGCCAGATCATCACTACGGGAAGCAGAATGCGTCTGACTTCAGTCAAATTCTGGAGTTTGCACAGAACCTTCTTACTTGCACTCACCAGCTGATAAGGCAAACCCCCCAGACCCACTCCTCAGTAACATTAAAGGCACACAGGGACGCGGGAAGTAGGGGTGCTGGGGGGGCTGCAGCACCCCCTGTTTTCACAGGGTTGCAAATGCAACGCCAAATTTGTTCATTTAAAATGTATTAAGTTTTATCATTTAATAATTTATTTGTAATAATCTCTGAAATGTAAATTGTAGGTGGGCTATAATAAACCCACGCTTATCTTTATAAACATGATTAATTTTACTTGTGATGTTTTCTATATGGGATGATTAGCCTAATCCTCATGAACACGTGACGCTGGCGCGTCGTTTCAGACCGAGCAAGATTCACTTTAAAACTAGGAGATAATGGCGCAAAAGCGAATTTCCGATTTTTTTAAATGCCCAATGCTTACTCATCTGGCATTGCTTCATGTTCACGGAGACATTTTGGACAGCGTAAACATTCAAGACATGATGAAAGAATTTGTCCGCTCCTCTGCTGAGCACAAATCCACGTTCGGGGTTAAGGTAGGCACTTTTCATTTTTATTTTAATTTCACTGTGCAGGTCATTTTATTGTAAACGACAATGGAAACAACAGCCCAATGACTTTTCTTT
>NW_015663513.1:346085-347332 GCF_001515625.1 Sinocyclocheilus rhinocerous
GGTGTTAAAGGCACAATATGTAAGATTTTTTTATTAAAATATCCAAACACCACTAGAACAGTTTTATATATTTTGCTGACTTGTGTACTTACATTATCCCAAATGTTTCCCATGTCATCAAGCTACGCCTTTGTCTCTTTGTTTGTTTTGAATACGCGCCCTCCAGTGGCAAAAAATTACATATTGTGCCTTTAAGGTAAGACTTGGCAAAGAGAGCTTGAGTACCTGTGATTGGAGATGTACATGATGGGGACTCCTGGGATCTTCCGAATCCTCCTTTTTAGGTCCCTGTCCACCGTGGCCACAATGTAACATTTGTGCTAATGAAACAAATGGGAATGCTTTAGTCACAATGTAAAGGGTATCAGCTCTGAGATTGGAATTGTTTCATAGTCTTTTTTTTTTTATTGATTTGTGAATTTACTTGATTTTTACTCCTAATATACTGTATATTTGAGAATCTCATTTTATTTATTTGTTTGTTTGTTTGATTACTTGCTTTTGTGAACCCTCTACATTTGCTGTGCCTTAACCTTCATAATGCATTCAAAATCTGCATTCGACTTTTGCATTCCTGGGTCCATTTGGACCTGGTGGAATGAAAGCTTATTAAACAGTCATATTTCTTAACTATAGTCATATTGTATCTGATCAGTAACTTCTAATTAATTAGTGAATATGCAATTATTTAAAAGTTTTGAATGCTAGTGTTTTTACAACATTTTAGCCTCTTTTTTATTAAACTGAACCATGAAAAAAATGATAATCAATAGGTGTGCATATTCATGTTTATCAACAAAATTCAGTCCCAAAAGTGTGTGAGAGACATGGGAAAGAAGATAAATTTTTTGAGAGAAGTCACATTCCTGTAGCTTCTGTAGAGTAACGCCAAGGTCATAGGTTCGATTCCCAGGGAATGCATGAATTTATAAAATGTATACTTTTAGCACATTGTAAAAAAAAATATTTAAAAAAATTCCAACAACAAAAAAACATCTACCGGTGTATAACTGTAAATTATCTCACTGATCAAAAAAGTCTGAATAACATTATGTGTGAAGACTCAGTTGATACTCGGTATAAAATTGGACCTGAACACAAAAGGTTTTATGGTTACAACCCTCTACGGACACCTTGGCAATTGAATCGCCATTGGCTAGTAATTTTTTTAGTTTACTCACCAGACTGATATATATATATATATATACGGTCGTGGTCAGAATTGTTGGTACCCTTGGTAAATATGA
>NW_015663513.1:347651-348041 GCF_001515625.1 Sinocyclocheilus rhinocerous
TTTTTGGTCATTCAGTGTTTCTGTAAAAAAATACAAAATTGGGGAAAAACTAACAAAAATACTGATAAGATAATAATGATACGAATTCTACTAATAAGGATTTAAACTCAAAACGCACTAAGGATTGATGAGCTGCTGAATTCATGAATATTAATCAGGTTGTGTGTGTTCGCTCGAACTTATTTGCTGAAATCAAAACAGGGACTATAATAGGTGAGCGCCAGCCAATGAGATTGCCGTTTGCGCATTAGTTCCGCCCACTACAGGAAAACCCGGTAGTTCTTAAAAGCTGAAGAATTCCAAAGGAGCGCTGATATTTTGACAGGAAAATACAACAAAGAATATCGTTTACATGTAGCGCGTCAATTCTCTCTCTCTCTCTCTCTGCGT
>NW_015663513.1:351132-354457 GCF_001515625.1 Sinocyclocheilus rhinocerous
AGAGTGTTTGGCGAGTGAAAATATATCTGTGCTAAACTTAATACTTAACCTCCAACTCACACACTGGCGAGTAAAATCTGAGAATTTATTAGCCATTGGCTAAAATTTGACAATTTAGTCGCCAGAGTGAAGATTTAGTCGCATATGCGAGTGATTTACTCGCAATGTAGAGGGTTGGGTTATATCTCTTAAAGATTAGATTATAAATGGCCAAATGGGCACCCTGAATTAACTGAAGTTCAGTTGTTTATCTTTAAAAGAAAAAAGTATCATCTGTATGCAAAATGACCCACATCTGGTTTTTGACCACTGAAAATGTGTACAATTTAACAAATTCTTGGAGCAACACTATGATTCCGTTATATCTCTGGAACCATATAGGGCCTTCAAATGAAGCAGAAAAAGATCTAAGAACCAAAATCTACAAGGATATTAAGATATCTTTAATACATTTTGGGGGGAAAAAATATAATCAAAGTGCTTTTACCCATTTTTTTTTACCCACTGTCACAATTGGCATATAATGCAACACAGATTGCTGTATGTAATTTGGTTCCAAATCTCAGGTGAAAATTGTTACAAATAATGATGCTGCCATCTTAGTAAAGGTAAACAATTATAACCCCACAGATTACAAAGTTCTCATACCTGCGTTACTCTTTGCACCAAGCAGTCATCAGCATACGTTCCTTTGTGTGAGCAAGGTAATCGATCAAAGCGGGAATCTTTTGCAATCCTACAAATAAAGCTCAAATCAGCATAAAAACCAAGGAAGAAAGTGTAGCCACTTTCAAACATAAAACCTGTTAAAACCACAGTGAAATGCCAATTTTAACTTCTCTGGTAAATGCACCACATCTACTATTCACATACACAACAGCTTTCTATCTTTTATGTATACCGTTACCATTCCAGATGCTGACAACTTTTGATGAAATGACCAAAAATACACTTTAATACCCTGGAAACAGGGCTTCTCTCTCTCACTCAATTTTTGGGATTTTGCATAGAATTTGTGGGTGTCAGAGAGCCGCTATAAATATGCCAGACACTGCAGGAAAAGTGGGATGTCTGCCATTCATAAATCAGAACAGAAATTATGACAGATTGCTTCTATTGTCTTCATTTGTAAGTCACTTAGGAAAAAAGCGTCTTCTAAATGATTAAACGCAAATGTAATGTAAATTCTGTTGAAACTATAATGTTATCAAATTGGACAAACTGTTCAAATGTCATTTACGGCAAATGACATTGCTGTCCACAATGTAGTTAATCTTATGACTACTGAAGTGGCACACACTGCAACAAAGGTAGAACTGAAGTTACTACTACTTAGGCCAGCAAATGCTGCAGCTGATTTACCAGCATTTCAAAAACTCTAGATAGATAGAGCTCTAAATAGAAAAATGCCTTTTAATTACAACATTGCGAATTAATGGTGTCCCAGCACTTTA
Organism: Sinocyclocheilus rhinocerous; assembly: GCF_001515625.1. Taxonomy (NCBI): domain Eukaryota; kingdom Metazoa; phylum Chordata; class Actinopteri; order Cypriniformes; family Cyprinidae; genus Sinocyclocheilus; species Sinocyclocheilus rhinocerous. Next base: position 352,587 of record NW_015663513.1, read on the forward strand.
GTTTTAACAGTAAAAGAGTGCAAGATGTAAGTAGCTAAATATTAAATATTTGCCAACTGTTTTATGAAAGAAATGTTAAACAACCGACAGTATTATGTTTTTTTTTTGGTTAAGTTTTTTCAGTTTTACATAGAAAATATAGGTGTGATTCATGTAATTTATAACTGAATGTGATTTAGAGTGAATGTGTGCATATTTTAAAATAAAACTATTATTTGCAAATAGTTCAACTTGATTTTACAAACAAGATTTTACAGCTTTTCATTATTCCCTTTAAATCTTTAATTTAAATAAATAAAAAAGGACATTTAAATAAAAATTATTATTATTATGCCCCGTCCCCAAATACTGGTTTGGTCCCCAGTGTTCAAGACACTGTTACTGTTACATGTATGTCATGCAAGTGTGCATTACCGCAAAGCCACTCGAAACTTCATCCCTAATTTCTCAAGCTCAGCCATCACACAGTCCGTTATGCAAGGAACACCTGAATGTAACAACAACAAAAAAAATATTAGCTTAATTATTAGCTTGAAAACTACAAATGTACGTTAGTAGTTTAGTCAGATTGTGTAAGCTGTATGAAGATCAGGGGCTGTATGCATAAAGCGCTCAGACAGGGTAAAAATGTAAACATTTATATTAATACATACAGGGAATTAAAATTGGCCTTCCCATTTCATTCATCAAAAATTATACAACAAAGAAACCTGTTACTAAAATACCATTTTGTGTTGTAATAAATCATGAACAAATGAATGGTGTCATTTAATACTATTACATCATACCCTTGCAAATGTATTACTGGTTAATTTAGGATACGTCCACACGAAGCCAGAGCTTTCCCGATCCAATCTTTTTTTCCCCTCGTCTCAAGAAATATCTGCGTCCACACGAAACCACAAAACCGACACAAAACAATGTAGTATACATGCCAGACCAGTATGTGGCGCTGTAATTCTGCCATCACGCGTCTCCGTGTGGACGGGGCCTCAGTGGTTGAGGGCGGCCCTTTTTCTACACAACACTTAGGTGCGATCTGTCCTTAAGAGCATTTCTGAAGTTTTATGCATATGACCCAAGATCACATTTTATGAGTAATCAGTGCAGATGCCACTAAGACCCAATAATAGAAAAAAAATAGTTTCCAACTAAGCCTATATTTAAAAAAAAAAAATAGTAGAAGTAAATATTATATCATTCATGATAATCGAGCAACAAATTATATAAGCCTTGAATTTTACACCAAGCCCAGCAGTTTAAAATCAACATTGAATGATAATGTCCAATTACTAGTTTTATTTGTTTTATTTTCATTTAAAAATTAAAATTACCATAATTTACTCACTCATGTCATTCCAGACCTGTATGACTTTCATTCCTCTGTAGAACAGATAAGATATTTTGAAGAATGTTTCAAGTGTTTTTCTTGCTTACAAGTAAAAAAAAATAGACTGAACTTTTTTTTATATATATATATATATATATATATATATATATATATTATTCAGATGTGTGCAGCACATTTTATGGAGGACTGTTTCCTGATCCTGCTAGAGTAGACTACAATGCCGACTGTTCTGACTCACAGACTATAAGTTTTTTTATATTTAAAGGATTTGCCACTGATGATTCAAACGCGAGTTTTGAGCAGTGTAGGGTAGCGCTCGTTGTTTGTCATTTCTCCGATCACAAATGCAGACATGGCTTTATGTTTACGCGGCGCAACGCGTAAAAAGACAGTACAAGTCATTATAATCCGTAAATATGTCCCCACTGGATGTAACAAATGGCTCGTTTATAATGCGTTTTAATGTTTTTGTCTCGTCGCTCCGGCCAGACACGGCATCACAGTATGGTAGGGGCATAAC
>NW_015663513.1:354572-357802 GCF_001515625.1 Sinocyclocheilus rhinocerous
TCGACGCGTTTCAGAAAGGCGGGGCATAGAGGAGAAACAATAATGTACAGTATGTGGAAAATAATGTGTTTTCTGAACCTTAAACCGCTTGAACACATTTCATTACACCAAATACACAAAATAATGTTCTTTTTAGCAACATCAAATGACCCCTTTAAAGTCCTGGTCAGCAACAGCATTGCACACAGGATGCATTCTTCCTTTTAAATATATAGGCAGAGAACAACGTCTTAGAACAGTGCTCAAGGTTTTTAAAATATTTAATATAATAATAATAATAATTAAATTACAGTAAAAAACTAAAGTTCAGCTGCATTCTGATTCACAGGGTCCCTACACAGTGTTCACTGCTGCACATGATACCTATAACTATTTAAGTTCATTTCACTTAACAAAATGTTAAATTGTAACACCTGGGATACAAAATTCACTTTTACATGTTGTTTGAACTGAAATGTGTCTTGGCAGTGTGTGTACACAACCACCCTTTAATGATAAAAATCCACCTAGTGTTTTTTTTAAAATCCCCATTCCCCATAAATAATAACCCCTTTCTCAGATCAAGCCGTTTACAGATTCTTGGCAGAGTGACGTAGTTTTGCACAGGCCCCTCCCACAATTGTTGATTGACACTGGCATTGTATCATAGACCCGCCCTGAGTGAGCTGTAAACAGTCTGCCATTATTTCAATGCCAGAGCAAGTGTAGTCAAGAACGTCTCCTCCGCTGAAGACACAGTGGATTACTTTTGTTTTTGAAGGGAATGTGCCCCCCGATCTACCTAAATGCTTCTATGTATTTACGCAAATCATTCGTGATCCAGATTCACCTACAGAAGAGTATAAAGTTTTTTTATGAATCTTTGCAAATCACCTTTCCTAATAATGTGCTAGTTAGCAAGTTCTGCGACGAATGCAGCTAAAGTTTACAGCCTCAGAGAACTGCTCGTCACCCCATGGAAGAGAGGGGTTGGGTGAGCAGAGCTCATTAGCATTTAAAGGGACATGCACCGAAACGGGTCGCTGTGAACAGAGCTGTTTTTGACAAGGTAAAAAGGGTGTTTTTTTCACTACCATTGAGAAATTTTAACCAAAGTATGTTATAGACTTTTCATTAAGACCCTAAAGAATTATATCAACTTGTGGAAAATGGGCATCCGATGACCCCTTTAAGTATAAAAATTATAAAAATAATAACTATAATTAAACTAAACAAATAAATTAAATAAAAATCTAATTAGGTTACAGGCCGGGGCGTAAACTTCATTAAAATAGCGGTCGCGTCCGTTGTAGACATTTCTATCCATCACAGTGTTGCCAAGACTGCAGTTTTCCTGTGGAATTGTGCTACTTTATCACTCTTGCTTGAAGCGACCCCAATAACGTGTATTTTAGCCCCTGGAACACAATTTTTACCCCCGGTAAATGTGGTTAGTTTGGGCTAGTTTTGGGCTCAAAATGCAACATAGTGACTCGTCGAAAAATACATTGGCATTATCTGTATGAAAGAGAAAATAATCACTTCATCCAATGTTTAAGTTAATAAAATAGCCTTGAAAGCCTTACATACTGAAGTTCCACAACTATTGGCTTTGTTCTTTCTCACCGGACTTGTGTGTGTGTAGGTGATGTAAAAGAGGAAAGCAGCCATTTGGAACAAAGCACTGGGAGGCAAGGGAGGGGGAGACTCAAAATGTTTCTAAACTTAAAACGCATTTTAACGCATTACTACTTACACAATTATTTAAAGTATAAAACATTGTTATTTACAATACACGGCGTGTTTTTTAATCATATTTTTAGCACCAGGCTAAATGAAAATGCAGAAATAGAACTGTTTCACCTGTAACCATAACCCCTCCCCGGGTTATGGTTACAGGTGAAACAGTTCTATTTCTGCATTTTCATTTAGCCTGGTGCTGTTTTTCTGAAGACCAGCATGGAAATCAACCAGCTGACTTATCCATTCTTTTTTTTTTATACAAACAATGGTTAAAAAGGATGAAACTAATTTATTGATATCTTATTGTTTTGATGATGTTACCTCAGACTATTAATCAGTTTAACTCCCTCTCCCTCATCACATGAGGTTATGAAACTTTTTTACTCAATATACAGTACGTCTCAATAACAGAAAATCAAGTTTTTTTAATTTAATTCCAGCAGTTTTATCCATTTCATGACGTTAAAATAAAGATTTTTGTTCAGTTTTTTGACTAAAATCTTGGTTCATCCCAGTTAATTTACCTGAAGTGATCTGCTCTATTGATTGGTTTAGTGAGAATGTGCAGTGATAGGGAAACTGTGCTACGTTTTGTGAACTACCAAGTGAATAAAAGATCGAAATCTTAAATTTTCTGTTAAAACAAAAACAAAAACAGGAACCCTCCATTTTCAGCCCTGTATCCACAGGATTATGTTGTAAACTCTGTATTAAATACAGCATAATTTTTGTTCAATGTTGCTGCACTGGAATCTCAGTGATCAATATATCCAATATATGAAAGTGACATGACATGCAGGCAAGTATGGTGTCTGATACTCAGAATTTGTGCTGTGCATTTATCCCATCCAAGTGCACACCCGGAGCAGTGGGCAGCCATTTTTGCTGCGGCGCCCAGGGAGCAGTTCGGGGTTCAGTGCCTTGCTCAAGGGCACCTCAGTCATGTTATTGAGAGAAGAGAGTGCTGTACATTCACCCCCACTGCTGGAATTGTAGACTCGAACCCGCGGCCTTTGATCCGACTCTCTAACCATTAGGCCACAATTGCCCCATAACACCCATCCTCTTTCACATCAGCATTGATTAAAGTAATTCTGAGAATGTGGAGACTTACATTTAGCATAGAGGCAGTCCATCATTGACTGGACAACATCTAATTTGGCCTTAATAGAAAAGTTGATAAAGTTGGTATCAACAAGGATGTAATATGGAGGTCCAAGCTGGGTGTTGTATTGAAAGAACATACAAGATGGGTACTTTGCTCTGAAAGAAAGACAGGTTGAGGCAATAATTATTATATATAATTAATGCAAACACATGCAAGACTCAAAAGTATTACTCAACATATTACTAGTGCTGTCAAACGATTAATCACATCCAAAATAAAAGTTTGTTTACATAATAAATATACACAGTACACACACATTATGTATAAATAAATGCACACACATACAGTATATATTTTGAAAATATTTACATGTATTTACATGTATATATTTATATTAATA
>NW_015663513.1:359883-361706 GCF_001515625.1 Sinocyclocheilus rhinocerous
CACACATACAGTATATATTTTGAAAATATTTACATGTATTTACATGTATATATTTATATTAATATAATTTATATTATATATAAATTTATTTAATATATAAACATAACATTTTTCTGAAATATATACATGCATGTGTGTGTATTTATTAGTGCTGGGCAACGATTAATTTTTTTTAAAATCGCGATTAATCTCATTTTTCCTGCGATTAATCGCATGGTTATGCACAAAATTCAATAATGCATTCAAAAGTTGTGTATTGTGCACTTTTTTCATTTAAAAGTACTGCTATATGAACAAAAGTGCAATAACATTTGGTTTGCAAACACTTTAAACAAATAAGGTGCTTTTTTACAGCAGTATTCGTCCAGAGCCTCGATCATAACATCATAATAGGCACCTTCCGAGTAGAAACCTGCACTATCACGAGACCCGTAGCACCCAACGCAACAGGGTGCGGCACGGGACAACACTTGATGGGTGAGTGCAGGTGTGGGCGGGTAGAGACTCGTGTGTGCGGTGATGCGGGAGAATAAGGATGTACTCACACTAGGCAATCTTAACCGTGCCGGAGCACGTTTGAACTCAAAGCCCGGTTCTTTTGACTAGTGTGATCGCTCCGTGCTGCACTCGGGCGCGGTTCGTTTAGCCGTCCCTGGCTCAGTTGGAAGAGGTGGGCCAGAGCCCGGTTCAGTTGGGCTCGGGAATGGTACGCATGTAGTGTGAGCGCTAACCGCGCAGGAGCGCCGAACTTCTGATACCTGCAGCATGATTGCGTTAACTTTTCTGAGCGGCAAAAGTGATAGATCTGTAAAGCAATATATTGGGAGAAGGCCATGTTACCCAAACGACTCAAAATAATAAACCACAAAGTTAACAAAAAGATGCACTCCACTGTGCTGGCACTGCCGAGCGAGAGCGCTTCCCTGCTGCTTTCATGTGCTATCAGAAACTTCCTATTTCCCACTTATGAAGTGTGATTACGAGCACGTTGCATTCTTTTCGGTTAAAAATAACAGTGAACAGTGGTTTGTGAATGTTGATGCTTAGCCTAAATAATTTTATTGGAAGCATTCATGTGAGCGCTACTGCAGTCTAGGCCCACCCCAAATGCTCTCATTGGTTGAGACCGGTTGAGACACGTGATGACGCCCATCCCAAGCCAGTACTGATCAACATCCCACCCTCATGTGACCCATGGTTTGTCTGTATGTGTATTCAGAGACAGTGAGCAACGGACTTTCAAAATAATAATAATAAAAACTGTGTTAATGCGTGATAAAATAATTGTCTGCATTAATTAAGTAATGCTTTAACGCGATAACACGTTAACTTGCCCAGCCCTGGGGCCTCATGTATAAAACTTTCCGTAGATTTCATCCTAAAAGTGTACGTACGCACAAAAGCTAGTTACGCCAGAACCTGCGCAAAAATCCTTTTATAAATCCCTGTCAGCGGAAGATTGTGCTGTGTGTAAATAAGTGTACATAATTGTCTGACGCGGCGTCACCGGCAAAATATTATAAAAAAAGAAACGTGCAAATCTTATTGTTTGCTTCAGATTCTATCCTTCAATCACAATGCTATTTTCATAATGTTCTGAATGTTCGCGAAATAAACACCTCCGTGCAGCCTTGGTTGTGCAGTAGGCTAATATATTCGGACCTATTTAAACTTGCCAGTGGACCGTTCGACCACCGAATCCAGCAGTGCCTGCCACAATATCGAAGTAAGTGCGCATTGTTGATGTTATTTTCTCTTTACATAAGATCTGCAGTTTAAAGAAACATTACTGTGTGCCTAGCACTCCTCGCTGCCATTAAAAC
>NW_015663513.1:361946-363330 GCF_001515625.1 Sinocyclocheilus rhinocerous
AAAAAAAGAAACGTGCAAATCTTATCGTTTGCTTCAGATTCTATCCTTCAATCACAATGCTATTTTCATAATGTTCTGAATGTTCGCGAAATAAACATTGCAGCCTTGGTTGTGCAGTAGGCTAATATATTCGGACCCATTTAAACTAGCCAGAGGACCGTTCGACCACCGAATCCAGCAGTCTGCCACAATATCAAAGTAAGTGCGCATCGTTGATGTTCTTGCTAAAAGAAATTCTCTTAACATGAGATCTGCAGATTAAAGAAACATTACTGTGTGCCTAGCACTCCACGCTGCCATTAAAACAGCATGCAACAAGAAGTGATTAAAAAAACAGCGCATCCACTACAAATATGTGTAAATATCTAAATTCATACGTTTTTCTTTAACTTTTGAATAATGACTTTATGTAATGTCAATGCTTAACTCCATTAATGAGCAGAATATTTTATTTTGGATGCGATTAATCATGATTAATCGTTTGACAGCACTACATATTACTATAATTATCACTACAGAAGTTTGTGCACTGAAATTTGAAATTCATTTTCTGTGATGACGTGTGTGATGTTCGACTAGGCCTGACAGAAGTTATAAGTTGGATTTTTGATATTCTGATGTAAAAATCTTCTAAAGTGATAATTTACCTAAGAAGACTTGGTAATACCACTGGTACAGCTTGTACAGTTGTACAGATTACTTCTTTTTGGTGCATGAAACTTATGGAAAACATTGACTTTCATTGTACGGACAAAAACAGCCAATTAATTCAAATTAGGGGTTCTATGGATCATAGTTGTTCTGTGATCTGTACGGACCAGCCCCACCGTTTGGCACGGATGTGATTCGTGGATTAGTTGCAAAGTTTAACCGTCATAGACTGATGCACATGCACTTCTAAGTTTTGACAATTAAACATTCAAGCATTTTTAAACAATTAAAGAAGCGAAGAGAACACAATTTGGTACTCGCATGCTGTTTTCTGCGCACACACTAGCGTGTTTCAGAAAGTGCAAGAACAAAGAATTCAGTTTTCTGTTGCGTCTTCTCGCACTTGAATAGACACATACCTACAAATTTATCTCAGAATACATGTTTCAGCAAGTTTTTGTTTAACAAGCTGTTGTTGGTCCCATTTTATTACTGACTGTTCTGTTATTATTAATAATGTTTGAACTTTATTAGGTTGGTAGTATTTGCTGTGGTATCAAAGAAGTACTTAAGTAATAAATAGAACACAAAGTTACATTTTTGCATAATATGAGTTGATCGGTGAGTTTTATGGTCCATTGAGCCCCTAATTCAAATATCTTTGGTATTTCACACAGAGAGAGAGAGAGCGAGAGAGAGAGAGAGAGAGAGAGAGAGAGAGAGAGAGAGAGAG
>NW_015663513.1:363450-365396 GCF_001515625.1 Sinocyclocheilus rhinocerous
AGAGAGGGAGAGAAAATCCAATGAGTTTGGAATGTTGTGAAGGTGAGTAAATGATGACAGAATTATCATTGTGGGGTGAAATACTGCTTTAGAATATTTATATGATAAATAATTAATGGTACATTTTGACAAGTATGGATAAAAAAAAAAAAAAAAGACCATTTGTCTGCAAATATCTTGTTTTATTAAAAATTTGTGTCATGTCTAATTTGAAGTCTATCCAAAAAGAGTAAGGGCATTAGAAGAACAGGTGTTCCAATTGAAAATTTGGAAAATGTACATTTGTCATAAATTGTTTGGATATATCTAGTGATCTAGCTGCATTACTGGACAGTAGTGTTGTCACAGTACCAGAATTTCAGTAGATGAAACTAATACAGTAAATTTAGGTACTATAGCAAAACTATTGTGACTATTTTACAATCATTTTTTAATTAAACTTTTTTAAATTAAAAAAATTACATATTTTAATTGTTTAATTAAAAAAATAAATATAATGAGTCAATTATTAATGGTATTAAGTAGTAAACAATGTTAAAACATTAGCATGGAGCCTTAAAATATTGTTCAATTATGTAAACATTGCATTAAAAAGATCAACACATAATGCACAGTTCTATTTTGATAGATATTTTTCCTTCACTCTCGAAACTTTGCAGTGTGTAAACTGCAGCATGAAAAATTATATTTTTAGTCAAATTATAAATGGGTTAGCCTACATAGAGAATCCAAGCAAAGAGCACTCCCTTTATAATCAATGAAGCTAATATCACTTCAGTTCACCCGCTATAGACTTTCCCCCTTTTTCAGTGGCACTTGTTTCTGAAGTATTTTTTGCAATTCATTTTTTTCCATAGGGATTTTTAAAAAAGTATTTTTTAAAGCTCTTTAAGCCATGAACCAAGACAAACAGCCTCAAGGTGAAACACAACATTACAAACTTTTATTTGAAGCAAAAAAGTATAGTATATGAAAATCTGACAAAAAGACATGTACAAGACTGTTGGCCTATATCTAACGGTTTTGGTGAAAGAAAAAAAACTCCCACGAAGTATTGTGAATGACAATCGAATTAAAAACGATGGAGAAATATAAAATTATTCAGAGCTCATTGTTCGCTGTGACTCAAACTGAAATTTTTGATGCTCTTCACCGAGTGCTCACACAAATACAGTAAAGACTAAAAGCTGCTGCCTATTAGCGGGTACTGGATCGATCCACTACTCTCTATTACAGATTTTGCATAAAGACTGGTATGGTTACATTTTTAAAATTTAAGTATCGACTTGGTACTGAAGTACGGGTACTTTTGGCAAAACTACTGGACAGTATATAAAAATAAATTTTAAGTTTAATTTTATTTGATTTGAAATAATATTTGTATGGTACAGCTAAATACAAATTTTAAATTAAGTTTAAACTATTTTGTTTTACATGTGGGGATTGAATTTACCGTGACATCAGTATACTCAAAATTCTTTATTAAATGGAACATGGAGAGGCCACTACTTAGAGCTTTGAAGTTCTGTATGGATGTATTATTTTTGTTAATACGTGAAGTTCTGATTAAGGTTTATGTGCCTCTGGGAATCATTGATTAACTTTTTAAAGTCCCATATCCAAACTTTTCACTAAAAGCATTCTATTTTTGGAGAAAATATTAGAATAGATATAATCAAACTGTATACTGTGAGTCAATGTTGATATATCATGCCATTCAAATAAGCATATTGCAATTTCTGCAAAATAATCAGCATGCATCAATAGATGCAAAGTAACACACACAATCAGAAATATAGAATTCAAACTTACACTTCTTGTTCTTTAATGACTGAGGGATCTTCTTTCTTCTTCTTTTGTGTTTTTGCCCTGTCCTGTTCTTTTCTGGAAAAAAAGAATGGAAAAAGTTATGAGCAAGGTTATGAGATGCTAGTTTTTTTAACCCT
>NW_015663513.1:365410-369537 GCF_001515625.1 Sinocyclocheilus rhinocerous
CCGTAGGCTATGCGTCAGTTTTCATTTATACTTCTGCGTCGTTGTCCGCGTAAACGTAAACGTGCAGTACACATGCAAACCGTCAGCAGTGTCCACGGGCATGTTGCTGGTGTAACCCGCAGTACCACGGCAAAAGCACATAAAACCATGTCTGCATTTGTGATCGGAGAAATAACAATCAATAAGCGCTACTCTACACTGCTCAAAACTCGCGTTTGAATCGTCATTGGCAAATTCTTTAAATATAAAAACGTACTTACAGTCTGTGAGTCAAAACAGCCGGCATTGTAGTCTACTCTGCCAGGAAACAGTCCTCCATAAAATGTGCTGCACACATCTGAATATTTGGGTTGAAGTGTTCTGGAACAGTGTTGTAAATACAACTTAACCACTGATTTCTAGTCGTGTCCTCTTTTGGAAGGCCAAACAAAGTATTTTCGCTTTCACAACAAAACACAGAGTGAGCGGAGGCCGGCGGGCTTGCGGCAACCACACGTGACGACCCCGGGCTGGACTCCGCTTCGTCCATTCCGTGAAATCGCATCATATGACCCCTTTAATGAAAATCAAGCTCAAATGGAGTTAACAAGGTTTTTGACCAGCGATGGCGGAGATCTGTGTTTTTGTCTTTAGAACAGCTGTATCTGAGGCAGCAAGAGCATCGCATTATAGCCTACGCTTTCGTCAACTTTACAGGTTGTATAAAGTTTATTGTAGCTATATGGGCGCTTTAGTTTTTCTTGTTTAATACATTTGGCCCAAATCTCATGATATAAACGAAGCGCTATATGCACAGGATATTTAAAAAGTACAAAAGTATATTGGCTACAACTAGACGGCAAATGCTCTTCTCCGCTCTTCAAACACACAAAAAACATTAGCCTTTACAGACATAGTGTTTGAGTAAAAAAAACATTGTACTTTTTCAAACATCAGTTATTTATTTACCCTGGCATTGTGAACAAGCGGAGATCTGTCTCCTCCAGGCTGTGCACGGCACTTTATTCTGTATGGAGGAGGGGTGAAGTTACGAGGTTTCGCTGACAATTTGAGGATCCAATGGCATTTAGTGACAAGCGCTTTTAAATGGTTTTCATTAGTTAAATATTTGTTAAACCCTCAAACACACATGAGTAAGACCAATAGCACTGATTTAAAATAACAATATCAAAATATAAGAGAGATATGAAATTTTCCACAGGCCTGGGCTAGGTTATGGTGACTGCCATACGGAAATGCCGCCCCTGATCATAAGAGAGTCCGGGTAAAAAAAAGACCATGCTAGAGTGTCAAACAGATGGAGTGCAACAAGTAAATGATTATGATAATTTAGACTAAAATATGCATTTTCACGCATCATAAATTTGATTCCAGAAATGATATTTATAACAGTAAAGGTAAGGGGATCTTATAAAGAGTGCTTTACATTGAGGCCCAACAGGAAAAAATAAATGGCAGTAACATGTTACTTTGCTCAGCGGACTAAATGTCTGTTCCTACAGTCTGCACTTTTCCGTATATTATTAGTTTTTAAACCTTTAAACATCCCTCAACCCCCCCCCTTTCTGCCCATGTTATAAAAAGTCAGGCACCATTTTATTATTATCTTCAAATCTTACCCCAAACTTCGGAATAGTAGTGTATCATGGTCTCTATAAAAGTTAAGCAGCAAAAATGTAAAAAAAACAAAACAAAACCAAGTTTTCAACATTGATATTAAAAGGAAAACGTTTCTTGAACACCAAATCAAATCAACCAAAATTTTGATTGGTAACATTAGTGGAATTTGTAACGGTTTCATATTTAATTAGATTCTCTCTGTGACATGCTACTACCAATATTATAAACTTGTGAGAAGCATTTTAATCCATGCGTTGCTTATAAATAATATAATATAATATAATATAATAATGATGATACTCACATCCTCTGATCCTTTAAACTGATCATTCTTTTCATGGCAGCATATTTTTTCTGTTTCTTCTGTTTTCCCTAATTCACACAAAGACAAGTTGTCATTCAACCAAAGAAGAAATAAAGCCATTGTGTACATTGTTAAACATTATTGAGATAAACACTTTATTTTACCATGACGGCTGAAAATGCTCGAGATTAGCACTCTAGCCCTCGTGTGTTAAACTTTGCGACAAAGAGTCTTTTGACGTCAACATTATGCGACACATTCCACATTTGACTTATGCCGTCATTTCCTGCGTCATCTATGCTAGCGCTAGATCCTGCGGTCTTTCCGGTTCTCAATAGATATCCAACAAGGTAAATATCTAGAAGACAATACTGCAGATGTTGTCTAAATATGAATAGTAAAGTGTCGTACAGTACTTTTTAAGGTTATTGATTACCTTTAACTGCATTGTGGGTATTTCAGTACTGACTGAGTGTTGTTTTTCTATGACATTGTGTGATCATTCCTCGTCGCATATGTTCTGTTTATGCCAGTGTGATTCAGTTCAAGATATGTAGGTTTGGATTGTTATTTAGATAGGCAATATATGCTAACATTTTTCGGGGACTTTAGCTTTGTGTATTTTGCTTCACTAGTATGCACCGATGTAACAGATTTAATATTAAAGTATGTACTGATAACAGGACTTTAATGTTTAAAGACCTAAACGACATTATGGAAGAACTGCAGTAATTATTTAGCAGAGGTCTGTCACTCGGTGAAACTAAGGGTGCACGTGTACATCTCCATAGCGTAAGAATGGATGCGAAGATTTTATTGTAAAAAAAGTATTCATGTGAAAGTATATATTTTTCCACAGTATGATATGTTGCAGCATTTTGCTAAAATTATATATACAGTGGTTCAAATTTTTACTTGCCCTGCCAACATTTTCACTGGCCCTACACAAAAAAATAAAATAGTTGCTGTTATCATTGTTTTTGATCTGCTATCTTGTATTCTAATAAATAAGGTTATATGACACCAATATTTTAGATACCAATTAAATTTTACAATTCTCTATTCCAATTTCGATACCACAGCAAAAATAACTAGCCAAAAATAAACATAAATATAAAGTTTAAACATTATTAAAGACAAGTGACAGATATAAGATATAAATAAGAACAAATGACCAAATTACAAGTAATAGCACAATTAAATATAGGCCTATAGCACAAAAATAGAGAAATGATGCTTTAGGTTTTTATGTTTGTAGATGTTCAGGTACAGAAATCGAAAAATCACATATAAAATAACATTTGCATATTCTTCACTCTGTGTTGCACCTTGATTTTTCATAGCCATTTGAAATTAGAGGCAACCACTGCATTTTAATCATGAATTGAAAAAAAAGTGCAATGTTTGATTTATATTAGACTGTATAATTTCAAAATCTAAAGCAAAAATAGAATAACCTGACTTTAACTATGTGAAATTATGCTACAGAAAACATCGGTATGAAACCGAAACAGCAGGTGGGCTGAATGAGACGCAGATTCACTCTTTGACAGCAGGCGGCGCTTATGGTACAGTGATACAGCGTTTCCTTGGTTACCTCTGTAAACACAGCAGCACTGCACATATTAACACTAATTTAAATGCATTATACGGAGGCAAAATGAAAAGAAAACGCCATTTCTGAAAACAGTCAGTTCAGTTCCCCTCAGAAACACATTCATAAAATACAATATTTGGATTTTCGTCCTATATTTCGCGCATCGTGAACAGCGATCTTGTTCTGCCTGCTACAGTATTTTCCCCTCTTTGTGTCTGTCTTCAGCATCTCTGGCCTCTGTTAATGGCCGTTTACAGACCAAGTATAATAATAACGTAATATTTCCATTGGGAAAATGATTGCAGTGCAGTTTGTGTGCAAGCACGGAACAGAAGATCTGTTTATACTCCAGTGTATAAATTCAATATAGATTAATCATTGTTAAAGCTGCAAAGTTACTTGCCAGGACGGGTATTTTGACATACTTTTGTATGTATTTGCCCATTCAGGCGGCTAGAGACGCGGCTGTCTGTGCGCGCGCTGTTCACACAGAACACAGCGCGCGAGTACTGAAAGGAGTTGTCTTTCGAGCCCAAATGCTTTTTAATCGCTTGAATTTTTAAATTAACAAGGCTTAACCCTTAAATGCATACCTCGGGTCTTTAG
>NW_015663513.1:369554-376253 GCF_001515625.1 Sinocyclocheilus rhinocerous
ATATATATATATATATATATATATATATATATATATACATGCATCAATCTGTTCTCTATACCCTGTAATGACAAAGCGAAAACCAATCCATGAGGCAAAGCAGATTTGTGGTAACCTTGTAAATTGTAAAATACTGAAAATGCATACCAGAGCAAAAACCATGTGGTCAAAGGAACAGACGCAGGTTTGTGTTGAGGCACAGATCTTGAGAAGGATACAAAACATTTTCTGCTGAATTGGAAGCTGCCCAGGAGCACAGTGGCCTCCATAATTCTTACATGGAAGAAGTTTGGAACAAGCAGAATTGTTCAAAGAGCAGGCCGTCCAGCCAAGCTGAACAATCATGGGAGATGTGACCAAGAACCTGACATTCACTGGTTGAGTTCCAGAGATCATGTGTGTAGATGGGAGAAACTCGCAGAAGGACAACCATCACTGCAACACTCCACCAATCTGATCTTTATGTCAGAGTGGCCAGATGGAAACTTGGAATTTGCCAAAAAAAAACAGGCTGTGAGAAAAATAATTCTTGGAATTGAGGCTTCTGTATTTCAGAGGCAGGAACTGGTCAGTGTAGAAGGAAAGCTGAATGTAGCAAAATACAGAGAAATCCTTAAAGGGATAGCTCATCAAAACATGAAAATTAAGTCATCATTTATTCACCCTTATGTTGTTACAAAACTTTGTTTTAAATATATATTTATTTTATTTATTTTATGTGGTGGAGGTTATTGAGCTCCAATATTGTTTGGTTCTCAACATTCACAAAAATATTTTTTGTATTCCACAGAAAATCCGCAAATTCGAGATGTACAAAGTAGGGCTGGGCGATATGGGCAAAAATTCATATCTCGGTATTTTTGGGCCGATTTGCGATATACGGTATATATCTCGGTATTTTCGTTTTTGTATTTGGATTAAAAAAAATCTGTATTTAATATATATATATTTCACTTACCGCCCAATATTGTCCAACAAAACAATACATATTAAATAAAATGAATGTAACCATGTAAGCCTTTATATTATGTGCAAAAAAGGGTTAAAATCAGATTTCATTCTAACATTGTAACATTGCAATCTAAAAACAAAAATAAGGCTTTTAAAGCCGAAGTTAAATTCACTAAACTAAAAATGAAAATAAATGAGAACAAAAGCTCAGAGTTGTGTTAGGCTATTTTGATTACCCCATTACAGTCACTTTACAGTCAGTGCTATCATAAAATAGTCTTACTTGTAGGTATAAAATTCTAATTGTCACATTTATTGTCCAACTACAAATATTTCAGCGAAATTTATATTTTAGTCTGAATTATTGCGCTCCTATTTAATTGAGCTCTGTCTGTTTGGCGCGCATGCGCGTGGCGGCGCTCATTCACTGAAGTCTAGCGGAGAATCCCAAAGCAGAAGGTTCATGCACTTCTGACAGAAAAATGGAAATATTTCCATGGCTTTCTAACATTTACAGATGGAGAATATACCTGTGAAATGTAAGTTATGCATTCAGGAAGACAGCACATCTCAAACACATTAAACAGCGCGAGTTGGGTGTACTCACACTAGGTGTTTTGAACCGTGCCCGAGCGTGTTTGACCCCCAAAGCCCGGTTCGTTTGACTAGTGTGAGCGCTCCGTGCCGTTCGTTTAGCCGGCCCTGGCCCGTTTGGAAGAGGTGGGCCAGGGCACGGTTCGGTTGGGCTCGGGCGCGGTACGCATGTAGTGTGAGCGCTAACGGCACCGGAGCATGTAACAGATACTATTTTGTGTGTGCTACTGTCATCATTATGACCGCAAACATATTCTATTACTACTACTACACTACACTTTTCAATTAATTTAATTTAATCAAGTATATTTATGTTTATAATGGTTCTGGTTCTTACCTTATTGATGAACAGGAAATGTAGTTTGCAGTAAAGCTGCAAATTATTTCATTAATGTCAGCTGCCTCCGTAATAATTTTCTGATACATACAAGTGAAAATCAATGCACGGCATAAATTCATTATTATTAATTATTCGGCAGAATATTAGCGAAAGTGGTTTTATCCGTTATCTCATACATGACGTAAGCGTGCTCTGGCCCGGAATGTTTAGTGCAAGTGTGAGTGCAGGCCTCCGCTCCTCTGCTATCAACGAGAGGAACGTCTGTACTTTCTCAACAGACAACGAAACAGCCTCTTTTTGGTTGTTAAAAAAGGTGCGCTTGTTCAAAACAGTTGCGTTCGATCCTTCGCTGGCTGTGCTGATTTAAATCTAGCGGTTCTGTTGTGTTTGTGTCGCAAGTTCAGTGACGGAGGTAGCGACGATTCTCTCCGGCCAATCCGTGATCAGCAGAATTTACACGTCACGTTTTGGTAACGGTACGGTTCACTTGGAACCCCAACCGAAGTGGTACTAAAAAAAGTACCAGGTACCAGGTACTGTACCCAGTGGAAAAAACCCCAAAAGTGAACCGTACCGAGCCAAACCGTGCCGTACCATGCAGTGGAAAAGCGCCATATGAAGTGTCATCTCGTGCTGTGTATGTGTTGCTCAACAACTGTATGGCCAAAGACATCCATGTTCCCAAAGCCAGTCACCTGGGATGGCTCATCAACCAAGCGTTCCACGACTTTGAACTAACGGTACCTGTCATAGGCCCCATACCAGCCCAGGTAATGCGAGCCGTACCGTGCCGTACCATGCAGTGGAAACGCGCCATTAGTGTCTCTGTCAGCGGCACAAGCAGCCTTTCTGTTAGAGCATCTGAAGGGGAGAGCCGCTTAAACTAATATGCGAAACGAAACTATGTCTTACCAGTTTTTAAAGGCCTTAATAGGGCCTTTCGCACCGCTTTAGTTCCAGAACGAAATGTACAGTACTAAAGTACTGGGACGATTTTGCGCGAACTATTTCCCAGTACCATTTAAAGGGTTGCATTCGCACCGACAGTGTGTACTAATATATTTTCAGATGCGCTCGTATCAAACTACTGTATATCGATATAAATGGTATTGCCTCATATCGAATCGCTTATAAAGAAAATATCGATATATCGTACAAACTCTATATACCACCCAGCCCTAGTACAAAGCTTGTCACATAATACACTTGACCTGAGGCTTTAATTGCCGCTCAATATGCTTCATCTAAATATTAAAGGGATAGTTCGCCCAAAAATGAAAATTGCCATTTACTCTTCCTTAAGTTGTTCCAAATCTGTATTAGTTTCTTTCTTCTGTTGAACACGAAATAAGGTTTTTTGAAGAATATTGGACACGACCGTTGTTGCTTGTGTTGCATCACGCCAACTAGAGGCTGCAGTAGACACTCGACAAAGCGACCAAATGTTTCAGATCATTTGACCTTTCTGTCAGCATTCCATAAATAGAACAAGGCATCAGTTTACTGTTGTGAGATTTGTGGCCCACATTGTACCGCATCCAGTGGAGACAGGATTTTATTGTCTTTAGTCACGTCGCATCATATCGTACTGCTCACGTCCAGTGTTGACACGGTGCAAAAATGTGACAATGAAAGGGTTTAAATACTTTCTAAATGCACTGCAAATATTGCTTCACAAGTCTAAATTATATGTATGCTGTCATTTTCCCCAGTAGGAGAAGACATGGGAGAAGTACTCAGGACCAGATAGGACAGCAGAAAGCAAGGCAGACCCTGAGCTCCCTGAGGTCTGAGTGGAGTCTAAACATGGTCTAATGGACCGACTGTTTTTGCTGACCTTCGTCTTCTGTTCAGTCTCGTGGATTTTCTTCTGGGAGGTACGCTGGAAGAAAGGCAAGGAAAGTCAGATTGAAGAATGGCTCCAGAGACACAGCCTATCTGAATACAAGTATTTGTTTGAAGGTTAGTTCAACACTTTAAAAACAAACACTTTTAGTTTATAGATTTGCCTCACCAGGATTGTTTAGAATATTAAAGTATTGGTTTAGAGCAGTGGTTTTCAACCTGTGGGCTGCAACGGTATTGCAGGGGGGGGCCGTACATTTTTATTAATAGAAATAATAATATTGCTAATATATGTAAAAATGTGTAGTCCTAATTAAATATCACAATTTCACAAAAATATCACAACCGTTACTATACGTTCACTATGCATTCACTATTCAAGTTCGCTGATTGGTTTAATAACAATCAGCTAATTTATCTAACATATTTTTGCTGCATACATGCTACAACAGATAAATGGTAGGGGTGCTCCGATCAGGATTTTTGAGGCCGATTGTCGATCACAGAAAGCAGTATCTGCCGATACGATCACCGATACTGATCTTTTTAAAGGCTTCTTTTTATCATGGAGAATTATTTATAGTGATACTCCAATCAGGATTTTTAGACATTTATTCAGGGCCTGAATTTCATTTTTGAAAATGGGCATAATTCCCCTCTTTGGTGACTCTTCTGAGAGGGGATTTTTTAATTTGAGGAGTGGAGGGAGGCATTTTTTAGACATTTTTAAATAATATATATCAATGCGCCGCTTCGCTAAAGATAGGCGCCTAGTCTATTTTTGAGGGATCCAAGCCACAGAAAATACAAAATAAAAGTCAAAATCATGTTGATTTCAAAATAAACATCCTGTGCAGACTCCCGATCGTATTTCACATCACTATATCCTTGCTTGGAGGCAAGAAATGGATGACGAGAGGTTCATCCTCAAAGCTAAAAAACACACATTGATATATGACACCACAAATCCTTTTTACATTAACATTTCTAAAAAGGACAAGGCATGGAGCTTAATTTCAGGAGTTGTAGGAGTGGAAAAAAACAGAATTAAACCAGACAAAACGTAAACATTTAGCCAACCATGTTAGAACACACACAAAAAAAAAAATCTAGTAAAACAACATCGGACAGGCAAATCACATGGTCTCGCGAATCCTGTCGCATCACTTCTGAAACTCTTCTGGTGTGAGTTGGCACCGCGTGGAGGATGGAACAAAACCTCGTCGGAGCCATAATGCGCCGCAGTCGCGTGCAGTGTAAATACGGGGTAACACCGTGTCTACACTGAATGCGAGCGGCGCGGCAAAATACAATAGAACCCATTATAATCAGTGATGCTTTCTACACTGGATGTGACAGTAAACTGTAAACTGATGTAAACTCCCCGACAGTAAACTGATGCCTCGACACAAAAATTGCCGTCCGGTGTAGACACGGTGTAAGAGTGGAGGCCTCTTATCATGTTGCAAAGCTCATCGCAAAGATGCAAAGGCTGGAAAACCTCACACAATTGGTGAAAATTAGATTTTACCTGCCCGACACAAATAGCGGGTCCATTTAAAAAATTTTGTAGTGTGCCGTGGAAACATATGTGTTTAGTTGTGTGGGCTGTAAGTTAAAAAATGTTGGGAACCACTGGTTTAGAATATTAGAATTTCCTTGTTATAAAATGTGAAGCATAGTCATAGATCAAGTAGTATCCACTGCTAAGGAGCATATTTAGCAGAATCACTAACAGCACCTCAGACTATTAGGGCTCAAACATTTAAAGGGTCATGAAACCCCAGACTACATTTTCTGAGATTTTAGCAGAGGTGTTTGTGTTGCACATCATAGAAGACTGCACTTTGCATTGGCTACCAATAGCTGCTCGTATATAATTCAAGACAATTTTTAATTTAATTCAAGCCTACAAAACCACCACTGGCTCTGCACCCCTTTATCTAAATTCACTACTATATAGTGTATATATATATATACATATACATATACATATACATATATACATATGAAGAGTTTGGTTCCAAAACGTGATCAACGCCATTTAAAAAAAAAAAGAGTTTCCACCAAAATCAGTATTGTATCTGGTCGGCATTGAAAAGTAAATTTTTACTTTTACGCAAAATGCGATATCCACCGAGTTATTCTGCAGGGCTCTACGCTTACTTTTCTTTTTAGGAGCACTTGTGCTCCTATGGGAATTGTCCCGGATTTCCCGATGGCCAGCCTGATTTCCACAGACACGCAGAACTTGCAGGATTCATATATTGTCTTTTTGCGGCTTAATATTCACAGACACCAGTCCATATCGCGTTGAGAGTCAAGTGTACTGACCTACTTTTGATTTATTCGTCCAAAATGTGGCATATTCCGTCCGCGTTATGCTATAGGAATTCCGTTTTTATGACTGGATTCTACGAACCAGTCTGTGTTTTCCGCATCGCGGAAATTATAGGGCCGTATGTCTCAGAGTAGTCAGTGCAATTTGGGAAAGAAATCAATTAAATCAGTATGTGGATGTGTGTAAATATTCAAATATAATCCCTTTTGTAATCGTTAACATTTTCATAAGTAACTAATTTAATTACACATTTTTTTTCTTAGTAACTGTAACTGATTACAGTTACATTTATTTTGTAATTAAGTTACATAACGCCATTACATGTAACTAGTTACTCCCCAACACTGCATATTGGTACCCATATTGGTTTCGGTACCCAACCCTACTACTCACTGCGTGATGGTGCCTAGAGAACGTATTTAGAATGTCCCTAAAATTCAAGATATAGGGCAAAAATGCCCCTGTTTGAGTATTTACTAGGGGTGCTCCGATTTATCGGCTACCGATCACTATCAGCCGATAATCACGTTGGGATGTTTGATCGGCGGTCTCTAAAAGGCCGATCCCAAAAAAACGATCTCAAGCTGATGACGCTGCCATGAGAGCTTTGGCATGACGGGCAGCGTCA
>NW_015663513.1:376504-377491 GCF_001515625.1 Sinocyclocheilus rhinocerous
TAACTGATTACAGTTAAAAAAATGTTGTAATTAAGTTACATAACGCCGTTACATGTAACTAGTTACTCCCCAACACTGCATATTGGTACCCATATTGGTTTCGGTACCCAACCCTACTACTCACTGCGTGATGGTGCCTAGAGAACGTATTTAGAATGTCCCTAAAATTCAAGATATAGGGCAAAAATGCCCCTGTTTGAGTATTTACTAGGGGTGCTCCGATTTATCGGCTACCGATCACTATCAGCCGATAATCACGTTGGGATGTTTGATCGGCGGTCTCTAAAAGGCCGATCTCAAAAAAACGATCTCAAGCTGATGACGCTGCCATGAGAGTTTTGGCATGACGTGCAGCGTCACAGTCTCAGTCTCTGTCCGGCCCGGGTGAAATAATTATAATGCTGAAGTTATTTCTTCATTAAATAACTTATAAAGTAATTTGAAAATCTCCTTTGAGACTTAATTTCACAAACAGCGTGAGTGAGTCACCACTCGCGCGCGCGCTCTCTTTCTCGCTCAAAATACGCAATTGGCTTCAAATCACAACACTGTCTATCTATAAGCGTCACAGTCTCAGTCTCTGTCCGGCCCGGGTGAAATAATTATAATGCTGAAGTTATTTCTTCATTAAATAACTTATAAAGTAATTTGAAAATCTCGTTTGAGACTTAATTTCACAAACAGCGTGAGTGAGTCACCACTCGCGCCCGCGCTCTCTTTCTCTCAAAATACGCAATTGGCTTCAAATCACCACACTGTCTATCTATAAGCGAGCTGCACAGTTGACACAGGAATTGTCACTTGCACAATCGAGGCAGTGTCACATCGTCACTAAAGTTTATAAATTGCATTACTTTTTAATTCTTGCCAGCGTTTAATCATTCAGCGCTCGCGCGCTCTCCTGGAGACCGTGCGCTCATGCACACTCGCAGCGCACACACATAATACCAGGTTCACATTACTCCGTTTGCAGTGCATACGTGGTGC
>NW_015663513.1:377778-379980 GCF_001515625.1 Sinocyclocheilus rhinocerous
TAACTGATTACAGTTAAAAAAATGTTGTAATTAAGTTACATAACGCCGTTACATGTAACTAGTTACTCCCCAACACTGCATATTGGTACCCATATTGGTTTCGGTACCCAACCCTACTACTCACTGCGTGATGGTGCCTAGAGAACGTATTTAGAATGTCCCTAAAATTCAAGATATAGGGCAAAAATGCCCCTGTTTGAGTATTTACTAGGGGTGCTCCGATTTATCGGCTACCGATCACTATCAGCCGATAATCACGTTGGGATGTTTGATCGGCGGTCTCTAAAAGGCCGATCTCAAAAAAACGATCTCAAGCTGATGACGCTGCCATGAGAGTTTTGGCATGACGTGCAGCGTCACAGTCTCAGTCTCTGTCCGGCCCGGGTGAAATAATTATAATGCTGAAGTTATTTCTTCATTAAATAACTTATAAAGTAATTTGAAAATCTCCTTTGAGACTTAATTTCACAAACAGCGTGAGTGAGTCACCACTCGCGCGCGCGCTCTCTTTCTCGCTCAAAATACGCAATTGGCTTCAAATCACAACACTGTCTATCTATAAGCGTCACAGTCTCAGTCTCTGTCCGGCCCGGGTGAAATAATTATAATGCTGAAGTTATTTCTTCATTAAATAACTTATAAAGTAATTTGAAAATCTCGTTTGAGACTTAATTTCACAAACAGCGTGAGTGAGTCACCACTCGCGCCCATCAGCCTCAAAAATCCTGATCGGAGCACACCTAATATTTACATAATATAGTTAAAGGGGTCATATGATGCGATTTTCAAGTTTTCCTTTCTCTTACCCAAATATTCAGATGTGTGCAGTGCATTTTATGGAGGACTGTTTGGGTTTTAATGTTTTTGTCTCCTCGCTCCGGGACACGGCATCACAGATGGTAAGGGCTGTAACATTTCCGTCACACGCTTGAGGTATTCGGCCAATCACAACGCACTGGATAGCTGGCCAATCAGAGCACACCTCGCTTTTCAGAACGATGGGCTTTGTAAAAATCGACGCGTTTCAGAAAGGCGGGGCATAGAGGAGAAACAATAATGTACAGTATGTGGAAAATAATGTGTTTTTTGAACCTTAAACCGCATAAACACATTTCATTACACCAAATACACAAAATAATGTTCTTTTTAGCAACATCATTATGACCCCTTTAAGCAATATCACACGAGCAATAAGTGCAATATCACACGAGTGCAAATGTGATACTGATCTTATACAACAGTTCAAAAAAAGTTAATATTGTGTTATTTTAGACACAATGTTGTTTGTTTTGCTCAATTTTGCCAACGAAAATATAAACTACATACACACACACACGTAGAGAATAAAGAAGCAAATTACAAACCATAAGACAAATAAAATAGATACACATTAAATATTAAATAAACTTGTTTTTCTAGTACATTAGGCTTAACATGTATACTTTCTTTAACATCTTTTGTTGTTTGATTAACATTAAAGAGACAGACAGGTATTTAATTAGGCTGCTGTCCCTTTGAGACCGAATGAATTTAATATACATATATACATATCCGGTTTTCACCCACCTGTTTACGTTCACTTAAGCCATAACCGACTGTATTTACGTGAGATACTCCACACGATGGACATTTTGACAACTGTGTGTGTATTTTACATTATTGCGCAAGGAGAACTGATCGCAGAACTGGGATCACGTGGGTGCGTGGGTGAGAGAGCATTTCTGTTGTGTGTCATTCAGCGTGATTCCGCCTATCCTGTCTTCACTTACTGCATGTTAATCGATAACGAATTGTGATTGGATGGTAATTTTGTTCTACGACAAGCTTAGTTACAGTGGGGATAAATATTTATTTGATCCCCTGCTGATTTTGTAAGTTTGCCCACTTAAAATGATTAGGCTGTTCTCACGTGACAGAACGCTTCTACTACTCGCTCTAATCACCCAGTCGTAAAGAAATTTTGAAATATGGGACAAAACATGATTTTTTCAAAGTAAGTCGGGACACTAAAAATAGAGCTGAAATACGGGACTGTCCCGGGAAAAACGGGACGTCTGGTCACCCTATTTCTCTCACATGAAGGGTCTATAATTTTTATGGTAGGATTATTTTAACGTATAGAGACAAAACACATTATATAAAGGTTAGAAATTGATTTGCATTTCAGTGAGTGAAATAAGTATTTGATCCCCAAGCAAAACA
>NW_015663513.1:380204-388449 GCF_001515625.1 Sinocyclocheilus rhinocerous
AGATTTTCTATAGGATTGAGGTCTGGAGACTGGCTAGGCCACTCCATGACCTTAATGTGCTTCTTCCTGAGCCACTTCTTTGTTGCCTTGGCGGTATGTTTTGGGTCATTGTCATGCTGGAAGACACATCCATGACCCATCTTCAGTGTTCTGGCTGAGGGAAGGAGGTTCTTACAGTACATCTTACAGATTTTACAGTATATGTCCCCGTCCATTTGCCCCTCAATGTGGTGAAGTCGTCCTGTACCCTTAGCAGAAAAACAGCCCCAAAGCATAATGTTTCCACCTCCATGCATGTCTGCTAAATGACTTGATGTAAATGTAAGACAATGTTTGCATCCGTTAATATTAATTGCTGGAGAAAACTGGTTAATTTTGAGCTTTTTGTTTGCATCCGTTAATATTAATTGTTGGAGAAAACTGGTTAATTTTGAGCTTTTTGCGCTATTTTAATCTTTCGGGTTTAAAATCTACATCATGTTGACGGCACAGTTTGTGACATGGCAAATGACTATAGTATTTCGATGATGCATCTGTGTCTCATAATTATTCATGCGTGTTCTTATCCTATAAGAAGACACTTCACTTAATTATTCACAACAGCATGTGTTGATTTGGTATGACAGACACTTCAGACTGTCAGATTGCGTTACATTAACTGAGAGAAACGTTCATGGATCATGGAGGATGTTTGTTTTTGTTTTGTAAGAGTTCGGAAACCCGCGATTCATTCAGTGAGTGTAACCGGATTTTACAGCTCCTTCACACAACCCATCAAAAGGATTATAAACACAGCAAAATAAGCCTTTAAAGTTATTAGAGGTGCAACAGTGCATTCATATATATGTTTTCGATGCAGAGTGCAAATGGCTGTGCATTAATTTGTGTTTTTAACTCTATGTGAGCGAAATTAAACTGTCTGAACCCAAAGCTTTGTGTGTTGTCGCTCTTTCCTCCTCCCCCTCCGCTCCGCTCCGCAGTTGTCAGGATTCTGGACTAGGGCTGGGTATCGTTCAAAATTTTTCGATATCGATACCGATACTGGACTGTTCTGTGTCGTGCTTTGCCCCTGTTTCTGGTCCTGTGTTTCCTTATTTGATCCTTCCTGTTTCCATTAGGTTCCCTGATTAGTTCATAATTTGTTTCCAGCTGTGTTTAGTTAATTATCCTCATTTCCCTGTATACTTAAATACTAGTCTGTTCAGTTTGTGTTTGTCAGGTCAACTCGTTCTCTACGTGTGTTGGCTCAAGCTCCTATTGTGGATTATCTCCTGTGTTTCGTGATTAAAGACTGTTAAACGTTTCCTCGTGACTCCAGCGTGTTCCCTGAACAGCGTAGCGTGACAGAAGACCTGAGCAAAACAGTAACCTCCTTGTGTTTTCCCCTCCGTTTGTTTTCTCATTTTTCCCAGTATCTTTTTTTTCCGTTGTGTTCCCTGGATGGATGCCCTTCTTCACCCCGAATACCTCCTCCTCCTGCTGGAGCAGGGGGACAAAGCTCTCGAGGTCCATACTAGACTGTTCCAGCTGCTAGCAAGCACCACCAGCAACCCGGACGACGCGCTCTGTGTGTTCTACAACGCCAGTCTAAACATCGAGTGCAGAGCGCTGTCGTCCGAAGATTGTCCTCGAGAGGATTTCGGTGCGTTTGTGGAGTGGATTCTGGCGAGAAACGGGTCACCTCTCACCGTCACTCCCGAGGATGATCTCGCCAGATCCACTTCAGACCCAGAGACCAGCCCACCATCTACCCGCTGTGCGGAGCTAAAGCCCGAGACCACTGATGACGGAGAGCCAATTCCCGCCGCGATCAGCAAGCCAGCGCAATGCCGAGCGACTGAGCAGAGGATCGCCCCGGTGGTAGAGCTAAACTCGGCAGACCAGGTGCGAGAGCCGGCGACAATGCCCGCCACGAGGGAGAAAGCCGCGGACGGTGTGAGCGCGGAGAGGAGCTCCGCCCCCTGCACCGCGGCTGAGGGTAAGCTGAGTATGGTGCGGCGAAAGTGCCAAACCGAAGAGGAGAGGGCTCCAGTCCCCGGTCCTAGTCTGTTCCGTTTGTGTTTGTCAGGTCTACGTGTGTTGGCTCAAGCTCCTATTGTGGATTATCTCCTGTGTTTCATGATTAAAGACTGTTAAACATTTCCTCGTGACTCCAGCATGTTCCCTGAACAGCGTAGCGGGACAGCAGTGCACCACGCCCACTTTTGAAGCATTTTTTTTAAAACTGTGGTGACAACTAACTGGTGCTGAAACAGGGGGCTTCATGACCCTTTAGGACCTTTCACACTTGAAATAGTTAAC
The DNA here is from genome assembly GCF_001515625.1 of Sinocyclocheilus rhinocerous. NCBI lineage: Eukaryota > Metazoa > Chordata > Actinopteri > Cypriniformes > Cyprinidae > Sinocyclocheilus > Sinocyclocheilus rhinocerous. The sequence goes on from NW_015663513.1 coordinate 382,506, forward strand.
CCTGGGTCATTCTAAACCCAGGTAAATGGATCCTGGGTTATCATGTTATGTTTTACACTGCTCATACTTAACCTGGGGTTAACAATTAATTTTGGTTATTTTATAATCATACATGTCACACTGTACATTGCTTAACATTGGGTTACTTATTTTATTTGCGGTGTCAACAGTCATGATTGGATAAACAAAAAACATTTGGTTTTCGACCAAAATGGGTAAAATTCAACAATTTGGATATGGAGTGACATTGAAATCCTCATATCTCTGGGACTGAACTATATAGGGCCTTAAAAATGAAGATTCCAAAATAAAAGTTTGGGTCACACTTAATTTTAAGGTTACATTTTTATTATTAATGTCACTATTTGTTCTATCCAAATTAATTATGTCATCTCGCTTAACTTCTGGCTCTTCCATAACTTTAGAAATAATATAGTCTGACCTGGTAGCTTTGCTACCCACAGTACTGAATTTCCATTTCAATTTCATACAGATCAAACACTGCCTTGTTGCAGCTTAGCCAGGGAAGACGCCTCTGGGAGTCATCCTCGTTTTCACTTATTGGCCTGGAGTCACTAGCCCAGTGGTCTGTGACATTCCATCTTGTGGTCAAGTGAGAAGCAATTCCGGCACTGACTTTTATGGAGATAACAGCTCTGTGTTATTCCATCCTGCCAATTACACCAAAATGTTAGATCATGCCTCCGAGCCGAAAATATCAGTTCAGAAATATCCATCCCTGGACACCAGATCCTGTCAGAAAATATCCATTCTATCTGGTAACAGTGCAGCTAGTCAGCAAAGTTGTCTAATACCCTAAATCCATTAACATCAAGTCTTGTCTGGTAGCCAGAACCAGTGTTTTGTCTGGTACCCAAAACTGTATTAACAGTCATCTATCAACCAAGAAGTTGACTGAGTAAAGCTAGAGAAGACCAGAAGCAGGAGACGAAGTGAAGATGATAAAAAAAGGAGCAGAGTTTATGCAAGTTGTGTCTTGGTTGAGTATGTCTCAATGCTTAGACTTTGTCTGACCAGCACAAATCCATCAAGTGTTATTATACCACAAGCAATAGTAATGGAAAATTACTGCTTCACAACATCATCCTGTGATGTAAAAAACCTTGAAATGGAGACATTCCCTCATCTCTTATTTGTGAAGACAAATATCCCTTGAAACCATGCAATCATAGGATTAAACAATAATGGAAAATAATATAAAATAAAGTAATATAGTATAAATGGATAACCAATGAATGAATCAATTAAAGGAGTATATAAATGGTTTAAGTGATGGTTTAAGTGGTTTAAGTATTATAAATGATTAAATGGAATAATAAAATGATTGAGTGAGTGAGTGAGTGAATGAATGAATGAAAATAAAATGAATGAAATAAAGTAAAGAAGTAAAGTAATAGAAAGAAGCAACACACACACACACACACACACACACACACACACAGGTTGCTAATAAGAATGCTTAGATCCTTCACTAACTACAACTTTTCCTTCAATAAACTTCCAATTTGCTGCTTATTAATAGTTAGTAAGGCAGTTATTAAGTCAAGGTATGGGGAAGAATTAAATTTAAGTTGCATTGGGATGCCAATATCATTTGTTTTAAAATTAAACCATACAGGCCTTTAAAAATGAAGATTACAAAAATTGAATTTAAAAAAGGCTGCATGCAAAGTGATCCACAATAGTTTTTTTTTTTACCACTGAAAATGTATGCAATTTAATAATTTAGTCATGAAGCCACTTTGAAATCCTTCTTGAAGTGGACCATATAGAGCTCTTAAAAATGAGATACCAAAAGAAAAGTTAGTTAAAAATGAAAATCTAAAAGAATATTTAGATATCTTTTATACCTCTTGATTTACAGGGGTTCAAACTTTGTGAGGAAAAAACAACAACAACAAAACAAAAAAACAAAAAAAACTGGAAGCGCTTTCCCATTTTGAACTGTTGGTATTTGCAACAAAGATGGCTGAAGTCTATGGATTTTTCTAACAGACCTACCAATTTCTATGTAAAAATAAAATAATCATCCTGCCATCTTTCTAAAGTCATATTACCCCCCCTGTAAGTTACCTCCAGATCTAAGTTGAAAATTCATATTCATAAAATTCAGGTCATTTTGACCCTCCCCTACAAAACAGTGGATTAATGTGCCATCGCAAGGAGGTTTGGTGTGTCTCTCAGTACAGTTTCAAGAGTGTAGAGGATAGGGCTGCACGATTAATCAAAATTAAATCGCAAATGCGATAAATCGCGATTAGGCAGAAGCTGCGATTGTCATGCGTATCTTTTAGTGAAGCACGGTTCTGTGACCAGTAGTAAATCTCCATCCGAAGGCCAGAGGGTGCTCTCTCGCGGAAAATCCAAATATGCCACACAGAAGAAATCCAGGAAATGCTTATCACTGCAGCTGAATAAATAGAAGATTTAAAGGGTTAGTTCACCCAAAAATGAAAATTAGCCTATGAATTACTCACCCTCAAGGCATCCTAGGTGTATATGACTTTCTTCTTTCAGACGAATCCAGTCAGTTATATTAAAAAATGGTCTTTGATCTTCCAAGCTTTTTAATGGCAGTCAGTGGGTGTTGCAGTGCATCAGTCCAAAATAAGTTAAATAAAGCGCATCCATCCATAATAAACAGTGCCTCACATGGCTCCGGGGGGTGAACAAAGGCCTCCTGTAGCGAATTGATGTGTTTTTGTAAGAAAAATAACCATATTTAAAGGGGTCATATGATGCGATTTCAATTTTTCCTTCCTCTTTGGAGTGGGATGGCTTGAGGGTGAGTAAATAATGGGCTAATTTAATAAATAAACACAGGACTAATAAACACAGGACTCCGACAATATATGGTTTATCTGAGTTTGTCTTATTATAATTTATATTATAATAAAGTATATAATAATGCAATGCTAATCAACACAGCCTTTATAACGGCTTAAAATACTATGAAATATTGCGTGCCTTAATTATTCTGTTTAAGAAGCCACATCATCTCAAAGAACGATTTATTTCAAACACTCGACTGACATGAAGTGAGTTTGGAGTAAAAACATGTTATTAAATGTCGTATTTTCACGTGCCTTCAGATGGAGCAGCATTTACTACACAGAGCCGTAGTTCACTGACAAGCTACGCAAACAGCTTTCATAATCGCAGAACGTTATCTTCGATTTCATTATCGCGCGATTATATCGTCTGCGATTATGAACGCGATTTTGTGTAGCTTGTGTACTACACATAGCCGTAGTTCACTGACAAGCTACGCAAACAGCTTTCATAATCGCAGAACGTTATCTTCGATTTCATTATCGCGCGATTATATCGTCTGCGATTATGAACGCGATTTTGTGTAGCTTGTCAGTGAACTACGGCTCTGTGTAGTAAATGCTGCTCCATCTGAAAGCACGTGCTGGAGATTTACTACTAATCACAGAACCGGCTTTACTGACAAGATGCGCATGACTATCGCATTCGATTAATCGTGGAGACCTAGTAGAGGAGTTACCAGGTGATGGGCCATTATTCAAGGAGAGCTGGTCAGAGTTGTAGAAGGGCAACATCCCAGCAGAAGTACTGGTATATCTGTTCTTCTGTGCGAGGAGGAAAAGGAGGAGCACTGCCAGAGACCTAAAAAATAACCTCCACCAGACTACTACTGTAGTGTGCATGTTTCTGACAAACTGTCATTGCTCATTCTGACAATGCTCATTCTCAGGTTCACTTTGAGCATGTGACAGACGTGAAAGAGTGTGTAGATGCCGTGGAGAATATTAAGCTGCCTGCAACATCATCCATCATGACCAGTTTGGCGGTGAGTCACTGATGGTCTGGAGAGGAATATACTTGGAGAGTCACACAGACCTCCACGTGCTACCCTTACTGCTTTTAGGTACCGGGATAAAATCCTCAGAGCTATTGTTAGACTTTAGGCTGGTGCAGTGGGCCCTGGGTGATAATGCTCATTCTCGTGGCTGGAGTGTGTAGGCAATTTCTGGGAGTGCATACAGGCACATGGGGGCCATACACACTACTGACTGACATTATGAGTTACTGTGGTGAAATTCATGCAAGTTGGATCATGAACTTGCATGATGGCATTCATTCAAAATATTAAAAGAGTGCACATCCAGTAAAATAATGCAGCTTAAATCTATTGGAGAAATCTGATATTATGAGGACTAGCAAGTACTCGATCAGCTGATTCAGATGTTTAATTAGGGTTGGATTTTAGGAATTTATACAATACCAAGGCTCGAAATTGCGACCATTTTCATCACATATGCTCCCGGCAACGTCGGTCCTGGAGTGCCGATGTCCTGCAGAGTTTAGCTCCAACCCTGAAAAAAAACCTCACTTGTCTGTTGCCTCAGTAATCCTGAAGTCCTTGATTAGCTTGTTCAGGTGTGTTTGATTAGGGTTAGAGCTAAACTCTGCAGGACAGCGGCACTCCGACGTTGCCTATCCCTGATATAGTTAATCAATATCACAAGAAGAGTGCTGTTTCCTCCAAAAATCAGCCTGATTACAAATGTGATATTGATTTTATACAACTGTTCAATAAAAAAAGAAGTTAATATTAAGAGACTTACGTTTTAGACAATATATTAACTATTTTTGCTCCATTTCGCCAGCAAAAATAATTCCAAGCACAGTCACAGCGCTGTTTTGCGTCTCTGAGCAACATGACGGCGTTTCGTTCCTGAATGAATCATTCGTCAAATGATTCGGTTCAATCGCAATGACTCACTTATTAACAGTGACTTGCTGACACCTGCTGGCGGTTTTAATTTCACATTTAAAGTTTCAAATATTTCAAATATCAGTATTCAACGTTTTATGTTTACAATATTAAAATATTATTTATGCATGTGTAACTGCAGGCTAAATGCATTCATGTCCTGCATTAATCAGTGTGTAAATGCATCTAAATGCCATTTCAGATGCATCTTCTGTGTTTCCTCTGCATTGCAAAGATGAATTTTGTTGATTGATACTTTCATTTGCTTGATAACAGCCCAAATGTCTTATCATAATTGACTGATTAAATATAAGAATTTGACTCAAATGATAATGCACACTTTTAGAAAAAATGGCTTTAAGGTAAAAATGACCATAAAAGGTAAAAATCTATTTAAACTTATTGGAAAAGATTCATTTCTGTCACTGCTGTGAACTGACCACCACACAGAATATGAATATTAAAAATTTTAGGAGTCAGCTGTCCACTGTAGTCCTTAAGATATCAGCACAGTAACACTCAGTCAAATTATTGTTATCGATAAAATCCCAGAAAATATAGAGATATAATTTTTAATGCGATATTGATTTTATACAACTGTTCAATAAAAAAGAAGTTAATATTAAGAGACTTATGTTTTAGACACTATATTGCCTGTTTTTGCTCTATTTCGCCAACAAAAATAATTCCAAGCACATTCACAGCGCTGTTTTGCGTCTCTGAGAAACATGAGGGTGTTTCCTTCCTGAATGAATTTTTCGTTAAATGATTCGGTTCAATCGCAATGACTCACTTATTAACAGTGACTTGCTGCCACCTGCTGGCAGTTTTAATTTCACATTTAAAGTTTCAAATATTTCAAATATCAGTATTCAACGTTTTATGTTTACAATATTAAAATATTATTTATGCATGTGTAACTGCAGGCTAAATGCATTCATGTCCTGCATTAATCAATGCCATTTCAGATGCAGCTTCTGTGTTTCCTCTGCATTGCAAAGATGAATTTTGTTGATTGATACTTTCATTTGCTTGATAACAGCCCAAATGTCTTATTATAATTGACTGATTAAGTATAAGAATTTGACCCAAATGATAATGCACCGAAAAAATGGCTTTAAGGTAAAAATGACCATAAAAGGTAAAAATCTATTTAAACTTATTGGAAAAGATTAATTT